>NW_011337196.1:516860-556433 GCF_000735185.1 Notothenia coriiceps
AATTCGAGATAACTCTCCAACTCCAACTCTATGTTGGTTTTTGACAAAGCCAGCATACGTTTTATAGCACAGAGCTCACTTTTAAAGGCCTCATTTTCTGCCTTAATGTGCTCCAATGTGAGTTGCTTGTCTTTGTTTAGGGAGGTTTGATTCTTGAGATCCTGGAGGTCAGTGATCTCTCGCTGGAATAGGAGGCGCTCAGTCGCCAGGAGATCTTCCGCCTTTTTCAGGGCTGCTGTGATCTTCCTGGTCTCCGCTCTCTCAAATTCGAGAAAACTCTCCAACTCCAACTCCATGTGCGTTTTTGCCACACCCAGCATTGGTCTTATAGTACGGAGCTCACTTTGAAGGGCGTCTTTTTCTGCCTTCACGCGCTCCAATGCCGTCTGCTGGACTTTGTTTGTTGCGGTCTGCTGCACGAGATCTTCGTGTGCCTTCCTCAACATTGGGCGGATCTTTATCAGCTGGCTTTTGAGATACTCCACCTCACTGACACTTTCAGTGAAATGCGCCTGTAGGCTACATATCTCTTTCTGCATGCCTTCTTGCTTAGGGCTGCATTTGTCATCCTCTCTACGCTCTTGGAGACTATCGAGAAGGTTTGCCAGTAAGTCCTCTTGTATTTCCAGGTGGACTCTGCCCTCAGATTTACTCGGGGTGAGCCTTGCTTTGCTGTCATGCAGTTCAACCCGGATTTGTTCCTCAAGGGAACTCAGGAAGAAATTAATAGGAGGGTCCTTCTCAGTTGAGTTGAAATCAATCAATTCCATATTTGTTTTGTGCTGGAACTGGATGTTTAAACTGCTGTCTGTTTTTCTGTCTTCTCTTTGAAAGGTTGTCAAATGTGACCAAAGTGGCTGAGGGAATGCACCTCTGTGTAGTCCGGGGTTCTGGACTGCTAGAATTTCCAGGTTGTTCTGACCATCTGTTCCGCTGATGATTCCATTCCATTGATACATGCACACAGGCACAGATACACGCAAACATGTATATATTTTTTGCTTTTATCTTGATTTTATGGATTTAACCCTCTTTTTAATCATCATCCAAAATTCTGGAACATGGTCCTTTTTCAAATTCATACCACTAGAGCGCTGCAGGAAAGAGACCTATAATAATGTATTATTCTGATTATTTCAGGGATTCTTCTTTTTTTTTTAATCTTTATTCTTCTGTCTGGTCTTGTTTTGCTTTCTGTGTCTGTGTTTTCCCACCTTGACAAACTGTGATAGTTGTCTGTTCGTACTGTCACAGTTAGCAGAAAGTGAGACGACACAAAACCAGGTGCACTAGGCAAGGCAAAACAAAAAAATAGACCAGAGGGCAAGAGGAACAAGTGCCAACAGGCATTATACCATTTTAGGGATTCACAACGACCCTATAAGTTATAACAATACCAATTATCATGATGATTAAATTATGGTTAAAACTACACATACAAAATATGCAATGAAGCTAAGAAATAAACTAAAGAAATGAGAAACGAACATTAAAGTAATCTTGTCACTCTTGTCTCAGACCCAGTTTGTTTTTCTAAGTTATGACAAAATATTCATCTGGCTTTTATTATTACACTTATAGACTTTATTTTTCTCAAAGACCATACATACAAAAAAAACATTGTTCTTAACCTCTTAAGCCCCACGGAACCGGTTCCGGGGTCGAAATAACGTCATTTGCAGGAAACGACGTCTAAGGAACCTTCATTTTTAATAAACTATGAATATTTTGTATCCATATAACGGAAAAAAACTCATTTAACTGATCTTTAAAAAATAAAATGCTAACCTATTACTGCACCGAAAATCACTCCTAGCTCCCTTATTACTTATCCTAGGTGCACATCCAACATATCGTTTATGATCGCAAGGAGACTCTAACGGTGCCCACCTCAACACTGAAAGATACAAACTCACGTTATCAACAAAAACGTACATCAAAACATGTGGCGCTAGGTAGCCCACAACGCTAACATGGCTTGCCTTCGTCTTTGTCTGGTCTAAACTGGTCTTCAATGGCATTAAAACGATAAAAACGATGCTGTAGTTAATCCATAGGTTAATATCCAATGTAACTGTGTCCCCTTTGAATTTTTCTGATAATCCATAAGCAATAAAACAGCTTTTCCGTTGCTTGATATCAGAGCAGTGATATTTCTCCCCTCAGCTGAAATTTGTATGCGCAGAGACGCCACCTTCTTTTTTTAACATGAGTGTGTGTGGGACGATTTCCCTTGGATTCTATTGGCTCTAACGGTCAGAAAGAGATGTCACATGTCAAAATCGAACAAGGGGGGCCAGAGATATGGAAAATCCACCCAAATGGCCCCAGAAGAGGTTTTTTTTGCTAAATCTCTCTAAAAAGGTCAAATATAACCTGTTTTGCATCAAGTCTTGATACAGGGTACTTATTATATGTTGTACTTTGGATTCCTAAAGCTTTTAGTCTACTAACCCATCATCCAAGGTTAGTTTTCACTAAAGTACAAAATAGTTTTTGGACGGACACTATAATTTACAGTTTTTTACCATGTTCAATCTGAATTTTCTTTAAAATAAAAAAACATCTATATTGATTCTGACTTTTCTACATCCAACTCACAGGTTTATCATTACTTTGAGAAAAAAGATTATTAATTTAACCCTTTTAGAAGGGAAGATATGGTCATTTGTTCTGGGAATGTCATTTTCGAGCCTGAAACCTGAAAAACAGGCTTGGGGCAAAGAGAAGATTATCTATCTGCAAAACATTACATTACATAACTACCGGTATATAAATTAACCGTTCACCAATTAAGTTCTTTCTAAATACTATTGTTTGGTTCATACTCATACATTTCTTAATTATTTATTATTTTAATTTTATTTCAGTTCCAAACTAACTACATTCAAATTATGCTATTCAGTCATTTATGCAATTATTCAAGTTACACAATAAATTCAAACTATACAGTATGAGACAAATTTGGTCAAATAACACATTTCTGCGAATTCAACCCCTTTCCTGTTCTTAAGATTAAGAACTACATAATGCTTGGCGAACGCCTGTAGTGTTAATAGTTGTTTGGCTTGGTACAAAATAACGATGTGTTAGTTACCCTGCAGAAGCTGGGCTAATACCTAATCTATGGTCATAATTTAGGAGTGTTTTTATTATCAATGTGTTTTTATTTTTTTATAAATCAAAGGTCAAAAATGCTATCCTGGCTGAATGGAAGAAAGTCCTGCAGTCAGGCACCAACATGTTGGAAATCCTTTATTGATGAGTGGAGACAGGTAAGCAGCATATTAATTCCTGTGTTACTCGTATGTTATACGTCAGAATTAGTTCGGTCACAATACCTCCATTATTGCAGAATTTACATCAACTATATTTTGGCGATATCTTTAGAAAAGAAGAAGTCATATGTATCTTTGCTTTTATCTCTTTATTACACCATCATTACAATTATTGGTGAGTGGGCCATCAGGGTAGGCAGAATAAGTGAGAAAGGAAAGTAACAAATGATTTAAGGTGCTGGTCAACAAGCCTGATATTATCACATGTGCATTATTAACTTGATATCAATATGCCATTTCATATGTTTAATTGTGACACCCCCAGTCAGAATCATAGAAACCATTCATGAATGTCAGGCCCCGGCTGCTCGTCCATCATGGTGCCTGCCTGCAGACTGACCTACCCCCCCCGCACGCCGACTGATGGGCAGGGTGCTGGAGACGCTGCTATCTCCCTCCCCCCCCCCTGGCCTGGTCCTGGGGAGGGTCCCTGACCGCCACGCCTGACGCTCTTGCTGCTGGAGGACTGCAGTGTTTGCTGACTGGACTGCAGGGGTTGTTACTCCACCACCGGGTGGGCAGCTAATCCACCGGCTGCCCTGCAGAGAGTGAGTGATGGTGGCTCGGCACTGCAGGCTTCACTGAGCAGCAGATAGAGATGAATTGGACCCCTGGAGAGGAGAGCGGGCAACCACGATGAGGAAAATGACTGTGACCCTGCTTCAAATCTCTGCTGTGATCACTGAGAAGGGTCAGTGACATCCATCTGCCGGTGGACCCAGCATGCCGCGGGGGGGGGGAGAGTCTGCGTCTCCCCTCAGGCTTTGCCCTTGATGCTGGTTCTGAAGTAATGACCTGACAAAAATAAATATATTCACTTCACATTTACTGTTAAATGAAGCAGGGGCTTGACATGCAGGTTTCAGAGCACATCACCAGGTGGCAGTACTCCCAACGACTAAATATTGGAGGTCTCTCCTGTCATAGATGCACTTATATGTTTGAGGCAGTGGACAAATCAACTACATTTACAATAAGTCACGCTAGACACATTCTATTTTTGTCTGACCGCTAGTTATATATACGTCATCATTCATCTAGACGTTATATTTCAGAGCAGTAAGCTCAGTTTGAAGAGTTGATCATCCTCACCTTGGCTGGAAACAGGAAATACAGCAGTGTAAATACATAGGCCTATATGATATATAACTTGGACTAAACATGTTTTGAGAGGTGTGACCAGTAACTGTACTAGACGGTAATTTAGGTTCTCGGCATCATTGTATGGATTTATGAGGTTTCAGTGGAAAATGAGTTCTACGTCAGGCATACAACAAAATAAGAGGGCACAGTTATTAGACTGAGACACATTTCCTAAATCAAATTCTCAATATCAGGGTTTTTCTTTTTCAAAACCTATATACCTGCAGAAGTCAATCTCCCCCTGATTCAGTCAGACCCCACAGATAAAGAAAAGGGGAGACATACTTTTATCTATTTTTGGCCGCTTGGGGCTTTCCTTCCATGTTGGAAGGAATTGATCGCTGGCTGTCTGAAGGTCCTCTCCCTCTCTTTCTCCCTCATGTCATGCAGTTCAGAAGTCTGGTTGGATTTATTGTCTCAGTTTATTGCCTAGCTGAGCAAAGTGCAATCTGGCTGTCTGCACTCTCTGAGTACCAGAGAAGAAGGGAAGGGCCCGAAGATTTGTTTTTCTCACATTTTGGGACACCGTTTTAGTCTTCATGGGGATTGAATTGAGGAAATGTGTCAATTTAGGACATAAATAACTTTTCGCAAACTTTAAGGGGATTAGTTCAAGTCACTCGATGTCCCCAAACGTGACATGGTTACATGTGTTTGTGAGTTTGTAAGGGTGGGTTAGTGTACCTTAAGCAGCAGCAGCCCCACCTCCACAGTTAAGCCATAAACTCAGTAATCCTCTCCCACAGATCCCTCCTCACAACATGTAGGCCCCTCGCATGCTGATTGCTTTATTGATATTGATCAGGGCAAAGTGTCAAACCACTCGTCCATCTCTCTCTCAGGGTAATTGTTATTTATGCATGCAGAGGGAGAACGTTAACACAAACAACACTCCCTAAAGTCATGCATATGTGGTTGTAATATTTATACAATGAATACAAATAGGAAGCACATACATATTTTTGTAATAAAATGTATATTTAAAACGTATTTCTAATTCAATGTTTGTATTATACAAAAAAATTGAAAATAGCATTATAACAACATGGTTGTTTTGAACATTCAGTATTCCTTGCTAGTCCTTTGTTTAAGGAGAAATTGCGTAAACTTTAATTGTTTTCCTGGAGTTAACACAGTTCATTTCTTATATAGGCCAAAGGTTTTGATCCTAAGTTGATTTAAATATCTTCACCTAATGACAAAGTAAGACTTGGCTTACGACATCCACATCTTGTGTGGCTTTTGACCTGTTGCTTGAAGCCCCACTCAGTGCCGTCCTTATCATCCAGCCCGATTGCAGGCTGGAGTCTGCGAGCCACATTTACAGTGCAAATGTTATCGTTCCAATGACACTTTAAACAGTCTTTATCAATATATAGTCATTCAAGGTTTATGAGCTTTGATAAAACGCCACTAGCCATGCAGGGTCATTACAATGTGCAGATAGGAGACACATTTGTAGATTCTAATTCTTATTTAGTGTGGATCAGCTGGAACTTTTAATGCTCAACAAGTAAAATAAACACTCTGCAAGTCAAGAGGACCAAGTGGCCTAAGTGCAAAAGATATTGATTTCCTCATCAGGAAGAGCAGTGTAAGAGCAAACCACTGTGTGAGTTTGGCAGAACCTTATCATCCTATTATCTTTAAAACAGTGGGTTATCATAATTGCTTACTTAATAATTCTATAAAACGGTGGAGGTGCAACCTTTGCCTGGGCAGTAAACTGTCAAGTGCTTTTGATGCTGAGATTGAAAAGATTTCCTGACGAGCTTAAAAATCCTGAAAATGTTATGGAGAAGATTAGAAACACTAACACATCAGTAATTTCCAGTCACATAAAATGGTTTAAAGCGCATAAATAAGTCGAGATTAAATAGATCACTAAAAGCATACCTTGTAAATAACTATTAGTATGCTCATAATTAAGATGTATTTTTTTAAAACCTTACACCAGATCAACAAGTAAATTATTCAAATAATGTAGCACTAGAGCTCTCTTTAGATGTGCTTAATTTCACGCGTTTGCAGCTGTGTAGAACAATGGGGTAGACATACTTAATCAACAAGTGCAAACCTCATCACATTTAACTCTTAACCAAGCAAACAAGGCTGTGTTGACGACACTGCTGTTAGAAATCCAGGTGAGGATTTCTAACTAACTAAGGTTAGCTTTGGGATCACTATTTAAACCACATGTGAGAAGAGAGTTCAACTGTGTTTAAGCCTTGTGAACTCCAAGAGAGACAACAACGAAATTCCCCAAGCCAGAGTTAACTGAATCCCCCTGAGCAATCTTTTTTGTGTTTCCTACAATTTTTATTTCTAAAAAATAAGGGGGGTTCTATGGAGACAGCTAATGCTACAAAGACACGTTGTATAACAAAACAAGCGTACATCTGACAGGTGCTCGCCTCCGCTGAGCAGGCAGTAACCTTGGAGGGAGAAAACAGGAATGTAGCCGCCCTATCTGAGCGCAGAGGGAAATACTGACTGCAAAGCCTTTTTTTGTTGCGAGAGAGAAATCAATATTCCAGAGTCCATCACACAGCCAGGCATTTTGGTGTCTTTTTTTTTCTTTTCTTTTTTTCCAGGTGGGTTCCAGCGATGTGAAACGAGCTCAGAGTGACCCCTGGAAAGAAAATAGTTAATGGCTAACTTCTTTATCTTTGTTTTACAGCCAAGGGTTGTACCTCCAAATCAATACATGATACACAAATATCCCAGGGCTCCATGTTCTAGACAGAGAGCAATGACGAGAGCTTGAGAGTTGCCCAGCTTCACAACACCTGGCAGAAAGGAAGGTTTTTTTTTTTTACTGACGCCCAGAAGCTTGTGCTATAGCATCAATGTAGAAAAAGAGAAACTAGATTATATAACAGGCCTCCTGTGGCACGCAAGATTTTATCAAGTCATGTTTTTACAGTTTGAAGGTTGTACCTGGATAATGGCTGGAAAACAAAAGTAGAGAGAGTAGTTTGACCTTTTGGGAAATACACTTATTCACTTTCTTAGAGTAAGACAGGGATATCAATACCTTTTTATATTTGTATGAAGCTATAGCCAGTTAGTTAGCATAGGAGTAAAGTGTGGAAAGGCCCTGTAACACAAATAGTTATTTCTACATTAAAAAAAACTGATATAATGTGTTTCTAAGCGAGATTCAGAGGTGCTGGTGTTTCAGTTTCATTTTTAATGATTAGCTTCTTTTTGGCTTTGTGTCTGACTAAAAAAGAAACTAATATTGATTTTTTCATTATATTTTCAACCTATATTTTCACACAGAGTAAAACCCACCCTGCTAATATTTGGGTTAAAGGGTTCAGCGTGCAGCCTGGGAACGCAGCATCTGGACCTTGATAGCTGACGGCCACATTTTCCGTTCTGCTATTACATGGAGAGCAGAAACTCACTACATGTTTACAGCAAAGCCCAACAAGCGGGAAGTTTTTCTCCTCTCTGCGTCTACACTGGCCATGATAGGTGATATCTGTCGCTGTCTGGCACGCTCTCCCCGTAGACCTTGTAGCAAATCAACAGAACAGCTCCCAGACAGATAAAATGCCACATCAGAGTTTGAGAGGCCTAAAGCAGGTTCCTGTTCCCAAACAGTGTTATGGTGAGAGAAAGGAGCATCCACTTAAGGAGCACACACAACCCNGTCTTCTTCTCCTCCCTCCCACCCGTAATCTCTGAGGTCGGCATGTCAGTCAGGTCTTGGAGACAGATGACGTGAGGCCCCTGATAGGCTGTCTCCAACGGAGGAGACACCAGCCGGCCGCACGGGCTGCTGGGACAGAGAGCAGGACCCGAGGCGACGGACGGATGGCGGGGGTGGCTGGAGGGGGAGAGGGAGACAAGGTGGGTCAGGGAGGTGGTGTGGCAGAGGAATGCCAAGGCAGAGAGGTGGGGGTCATGGAGAAGGTCTCCCGATGAGCACAGAGACAGCTCTCTGCTGGAGATCGTTGCTCGGCTGACAAAGTTTACTTAACACCAACAACCCCTGGGAGCTCGGGTCATCAGGGGGGGGGGGACTGTTCCCCTCCGGTTTAGAGTTTGAGATTATTGTCACAGAAAATAGGTCTGGAGAACAGTGAGGAAGTAGGATGACTAAGGGCCTCTTTTTTTGTAGTTTTACAACAAGTTAGTTGTTTTTGTTCAGGTTTGATTGCCTGACAACATTATGAGCAATGCTTTTCTTCAACTTGACTTTCCAATCCCAGATGTTGGATTTTCCCAAACCCCAACAACAAGGAAGTGTTTTCAAAAAGATGCCCATGCTCACAGTTTTCATATCAAGAATAAATATTGCTTTAGCTGTCTCAAACAAGATTCTCTTGAAGTTTAATTGGTATATTATATACATGGTGACGTGGAAGAGACAATAGAACAAACATGTTTCAGATTATTTTCAAACCTAAAGGCAACATTAATTAATTAAATTCTCTGGATGGGGTGAAGGGTTAACCTTGTAATGGCTGTTAAATGCATTTAGCTTAGACCTTACTAATTACCAGGCCGAACCCCAGGACAGTTGTGCCCTCGTGCCCCGTCTCAGGCAGCTCGTGCCTTTTTGATTTTTTCGACCCTGCTCCTCAGACAACTTGAGTCAAATAAAATTGTCCATGTTTCAGTAGCTTCTGATATTTTTACACATTTAAGCCGTACATCAAAAAATTGGTCACAAATATATAAGATAATAAAAAAAAAGGCAACACATTTTCTATCATGGATAGGCACTGCCGTTTTCAGCAAATGTTTCTCAAACATGAGTAACTACTTCATGTATTATGGATTATTAGCTACTGGAGATATATGCACACACAGCAGCAGGACAGTGCATGTGGAATTGACTCCAAATACTCTACAGTGCACACATTTAAAGTAACAAAGCATCATATAATTGTGTTTTTCTACAATGAAGGGCCAAAGGAGCACACTTTGTGAGCTTTGGCTACTGTGTGCAACAATGGGGTTCAATGTGTCTAATTGTGGGAGGAAGATGAAAACAATAATAAAATAAAGTGTTCTTCCAGAAATACTTGAACAAGAGATTGATAAAGGTCCTATTCAAAACCATGATCTGTAGTTATTTTAGTATTTACAATGAACTGTAATGTTTGCATTTCTGTTTAAACTAAGTCTTCATTAATCACTTATGTTGTTGTTATGGCATTCTAGAAAAGGAATTTTATGAGATATGTTACATACACCATCTTCTGTGTCGGTAGATATCATACATGCATTTTCAATTGACATCTAAAAATAGGTCACCATCTCAGCCCTGCCTCAGGAATTTATTACAAATGCAACATTTTTCAACTTTGTTTAACTTTTTGGCTTTGTGTGCTGTAACAGAGATTTACTATCAGTATGCAACTGACAGAGGCTATCAGTATTGCTTTAATATGTCAACAAATCCAAAGTAATCCTGAATGACTAGCGATAGTCATTTGTTTAATGTAAAGATGTTATCAATATTTTACAAGCCGAAAGTGTTGGCTAACTTCTCCCCTGTTCTTTAATCAGAGTAGGTCTTCCCCTTCAGTCCCAGCTCAGCAGAGGGTATTCCCTGGATGGCAGCTACTACCCATGACTCCTATTAGATTACAGAGGATATTTATCGAAAGGGCTTCCGGTTCTCAGATAGGATAGTGAGAACACTTATCTCGAGATATTCTCTTATCAAAAAACAATTTAGTGGGAGAAACTGACATTAGCCCAGATTTTTTCTAACCTGAGTGCTCTAGTTTAGCTTCCTCGGTACAAGGGTCTGTGTGCACTGTGCACACACACCTCCATCTGCCCGCACAGAGAAGCATTAACATTGCCTTAGTGCTCTCTTGATGTCACTGCCATTACGTTCGCATCAAGCTCTTGGACTTTGAGACTTGATCATTTCTGCTCGGAAGTGGAATACAGAAAAGAGGTATCGCAAAGCAAACGTAAAACAAAGAGAGGAGATGTCGAAGCTTGAAGTATATGGAAGTAATGGTGTGAATGTACATTTATGCACACGTGTTGGGTGTCAGTGGTTCACATGGCAGCGGGAAAGAGCCCAATAGGCCACACTCCGCAGCTGTTGAGAGGTCACTATACGAGATGGAGCTGGTGGGTCACTATGAGGTTATCCTGACCTGAGCTTCATTTTATGCTGACTCTATTTATCAAGAACCAAGGGGTGGGTGGGTGTGGGTGTGTGTGTGTGGCCTAGCATTACTATACTTGTGGGGACCTAAATCTGTTTACACAGTCACGTGTGGGGACCCGCCTCCCTTATGGGGACAAAATGGAGGTCCCCATGAGGGGAATCATTAATTTTAGGGTGAAGACTTGGTTAGGTTTAGGATTAGGGTTAGGGTTAGGCATGTGTTGGTTATGGTTAAGGATAGGATAAATCTCTGGAAATGCATGTAAGTCAATGTAATGTCCCCTGAAGTGGTGTGTGTGTGTGTGTGTGTGTGTGTGTGTGTGTGTGTGTGTGTGTGTGTGTGTGTGTGTGTGTGTGTGTGTGTGTGTGTGTGTGTGTGTGTGTGTGTGTGTGTGTGTTTCTACGGATGTGTGCCTGCCAATGCCTGCTTCTGTGTAGAGAGAGCGAGAAACGATGGAAAGCAAGGGCTAATTTTGAAGCAACTCCTACTATTTTAACAAAGGTGTTTGTCAAATATTCATTTGTGTGTGTGAAGCCAGAAGGCCATGTGGAGGAGTCGACTCAAACAGATAACACTCACTCCTGCTACTTTGACCCTGGAAGGATAGTGGTTGGGGAGAGAAGAAAAGAGGAGAGTAGGAAAATAAAAACTGCAATTAAGCTGTACAGAGCCTGCTGATGCTTTATGGAGCTAATAACAAAGTGTGACCTCCAATAATTAACCCTGCATCTGCAAATCAAACCTGTTTCGGGAGTGTTTCAAACCAAACACCTGTTGGCATGTCAGAGGAGATGGTTCATGTAAAGCCAATGTGCCCAACAAGCATTCAGACTATTTGTTCTTTCCATGGATGATGCCTGTAAAAAGGGGCTGCAGGTGCTTGGGCCAGGGGCACAGTCTGTAGGGGCCATGTTAACTATTAACAAAGCCATATAACACTGTTACTGATTACCGCCTCCCGCTCTTGAGACTCCCACTGACCTAAGTCACAGGTAGGAATCCCTCCAGGTGTGTGTTTGCATGTGCGCACGCTCTTGCGGTGTGGCTCTTACACACCGGCCTTCACCGTGCTTGGTGTTGGAAAGCGGCCTCCCTTAAGGTCATTATTCTTTCTTCCTCTCCCTCCCTCTGTTTCACCCCTCTTTGCTTCCTTCTCTCCCACGCAGACGTGTTCACGCAGTTCAGTCCTCTCCCTCGCTGGATCTTCTCAACTTCCTTAATGACGACCTTTATCCTCGCTGCCATAAAACGCGAGACGTAAAGATGTCTTGTACAAAGTTAAGATGTTTGACATGTATTGCCTCAGGTACTTTAGTGTGGGGCAAAAGTCTAAGGTGTAGAGGACACGGAGGAATGACGCACAGCACATGTACAGAACGGCATGTTGCCGAGAGATGAGGAAATGACACTGTGATAAGAGCTAATGCTACAATGCTGAGTTATACTGTATTGCCAATATAATGCAGCAAGATAAAGACGCATTAGCCAGTTTGAAATGATTCTAAGTCACTTAGGACATCATAGCCTAGGTCTGTTTTGAGATGTGGTTTGAAAAGTGATTGGTTTACTATATTGTTTTAGCAACTGTCAGTAGCCATTAGCTTCGAGATGATAAAGATAAAGAACATTCGTATCTTTAAAGAAATAGCTCAACATTTTGAGTAAAACGACAATTTACTTTCTTTTCTTGACCCTGTGTGTTTAAGTTTAGAGCTAGACTCAGGAAGCAACTAGCCTAGCTTAGCATACAAAATGGGAATCAATGGCAGACAGCTAGCCTTACTTCAGCCTAACAAACACCTCGGGCCTCGGCTCACTTACCTATTACCTTGTGTTATCTTGTTTCTTTTGACAAGCTTCCTGCATTCAACTCCCCAAAGTGTTTTAATTCAAAAAAAAAATTCAAAAAAAGTAATCGTATTAAACTTTGCTGAAAGAGATGGTTCTGCACTGTTTTCCAGATCATGAATAATGTTTAAATACATAGGTTTGGATAGTAGCTTGGAAATGATATTACCTAACTGACTAACTTAGATCACTGGGGGCACTAATTCTGGAAAGAGATGTCGTTGTCCAACTTTTTTCTTTAATTAAGATGTTAATAGTGTGACAACTACAAAGGAAATCCCATTTACCTCCAATGTATTGGAGAGATGGTATAAATCTAAGAAACGGGGGGTCAAAGCCTAGACGGCAGGTCTTTCATGTTGCTGCTCTCAAATGAAGCACTACAGTATAAACAAAAAGCTGGATATCATGCTGTTGTCATATTTACTGCTGCACCACAGATGTCGTTTCTCCAATAAGCATTGTTTCATGAAGTCATACTAAAGATACCGGCTGTGACAAACCTCTCCATCCTCGCCTTGATTCAGCCGCATTATCATGTTATGTTAATCGTGTTTCATGGATAATATCAGCTGGTCCAGACCTCAGCAACGTCTGTCTGGATGCAGCATAGAAGGCTGCGTTCTAGCAGAGCTGTAAACACTGGACTTAGTGGAGCCTAAGCACCTAAGCTGCTAAACGCAGTCTACTAAAACAAACTACACAGACTGGGCAGGGTTTTCTTTGTGTCAAAGGGCTGAGGTCAAAAAGGACTTCTCCTTTTGAAGTTCAAAATGGCATTTTTATTTATTTTTGTATGCTCATATATATCTACTAACAATTTTCCAACTACATGTTATGTTTTACATGTTATGGTAAAGAACTTAAGTCAGGATAACAGCATTCTTGTGAAATAACTAACTGGCAATGTGGACGTGACTTTGACAGTGAACGGAAGTGAGGCCATTTGAGATTTGAGCCAATGGTAAGAAATGTCTTTCTTGGCCTCTTTTGTTGAGGCGTACAGTGCAAGTCACAATGAGGGATTTAACTGTACGTGCTGCAGATCACCCTGATATGGCGTTTTTTTTGTTTTTGCACCCAGCAGTTGCGGTCGAAGCAGAAACTCTATGTTTGTTAGCTACGGGAAAATGTCCACACTGCTGCTGTTGAAAATTGCGGAAATATTCACACAAGGAAGTTCTGCATTCGAAACCAATCTGTTCCTGTGAAGTAGAGGGTTTGTGACACATTGTTTTTTGACTACGTGTTTTCCGCCAATGGGGACTCAAACCCGTCTGAGATATTATACTCCCACCATAGGCAAACACGCAAACACAGCGAGCCACTGCACCGCTTGGTACAGTACACACCGTAAGAGAGGGCACAATGAAGGCGCATGATTGGTCTGTTTGACAGCGATCTGATAAAACCATAATTGGAGCATGTAGAATGCATATGTTTTTTAGTCAAACAAAAGCCTCAGTCACGCCATAGAAACTGCCACTCAATGTTTTCATTGTCTGGCAACTGAATAAAGTGAAGGACAGGGCGACAGAAACCTCTATGTGAGTCTGAGTGTGTTTAATGTGTGCGGAAAGGGAGCTGTGTGAGTGTGTGTTTTAGTCTGCATTTGTGTTAAGTGTGGGAGGTGAGGTTGTACGGTCATAGAAGGACAACCGCAATGCAAAGTCGGCCAATGGTGGAGCTCCAGACCTCTTTGAGTGAAGCTCAAATCTTATCAGATCTCAGTAGTCGTATTTGTTCTTCTGACTGAAAAAGCTATAGACACATTTGAACACATTTTCACCTGGAAGAAAGTTTATTTACAGAAAGGTCAAGGCCGAACTGTAACACTTCCTGCTTCGAGAGCCATTTTCCTGGAAACATTGTTTCGAATCTTACTGCTGTTCCTGCATGCATTTAGAAGGTTGGTTAACCCAAATTACCCTCAATGTTTCGTTTTATACCTCTAGTGATATCTAGCAGTCGATACATATGCCAATAGTTGCTGTAATCGTGGAAGTAGGTGAAACAAATCCATACACCCTAATCGTGTTGAGGTTAATGCGGCTATCTTAGAAACTGTTATACCTCAACCTGATGAGACAAGACCGAAGGATAGTGAAAATGTGTTTTTGTCATTATGTTTTGTAATGACATTTTAAAATGACAGAAATGTTACCCTCTCAATAAGAACATGGTCAGGAAACTTAACTGCAAATTAGGTCTGGCTTTGAACAAATGCATTTTTTCACAGCAGAAAGGTTTAGTGTCTCAATTTGGATTATTTCCTTATATAAGTACTCTACCATGCATGAACACTTGCACAGTGTGTAAATGTTGACTTGGTAGCGTTCAAACGGCACACGAATTTGGTCCCAATAAACAACAATAGTCTGACAGTGAGACAACATGTACAATACCAGGACCCTGTATTATGATAACATGCTCTTTGCTTGATCAACATCCAAAATGGGCACCTATATTACTGCATCAGTCCAGTGATTTAGATTCTGACAATTGGTGATTGTTTTAGTTGCACCCCCCACTCCTCTCATATCTTCCTAACAAGCAGCTGAGCCTCCTAAGACCTTGAAAACAGGAGTAAGCCTGCAAGGTCTGCCAGCTGCTCTGTACATATCCACTACAGTACCAGGCCCAAGTACCCAACCCTTTGTACCCCCATCCCCACCCCCACTGCCAACCCCTCGACTCCAAGTTGTCTGTGTTTTGCTATCAGTGACGTCACCTCTACTCAAGGCTGTTTTCTCTTGAGCTGAGGCTCCAAACAGCTGATTCAGAGAAAGTCACAAAGTGTACTGGAGAGTTGACCTTCTCTCATGAGACAAAACACATAGAGAGGGCCTGGCTCCACAGGATGGAGACGTTAGCGTGGAAACAATAACACGGCCTCTGAATCTACACATGACATGAGGCTCTGTTTTCCAGAGACAGAAAGACGGGCAGCCGGGCGTCTTTGAGGTGATTAAACTCTGCGTCAACACCCGACCCCTCTTTCATCTCAAATCATTTATTGTGAAGTGGTTTCAAAACTTTCCTTTTCTAATCAAAAACTAAATTTTCCTTTTTTACAATGTTTTTCCAAATATTTCCTATCAGTCTGATATATGGCTGAAAATGTTTATCCCAGCTGAAATGATTTGGTGTTTGAGATTCAGTGTATTTTATTCTGGTCCCAGTTGTCCCAAACCTTGATAAATATGATGGGTCATGAGAAGTTTTAAAGAAATAGTTTGACATTTTGGAAAGCACAGTTATGCAACTGACTGTAAGATGATCAAACACAGTTTAACACATAATATAGCTCCAATGTGGTGATCACATTGTAAATTCAATTAGTGGCTAAGCGTGTTGAATTGTACACCTCTACCCTTATCTTCTTTTAATGGCTTTTTAAACACTTACGTTTTATAGGTGATGGACGGGGGGGGGGGCTTATCTGACTACTGGCTCTTTCCAGGCAAGGATCCTTTTGACATCGAACTGAAAGTGGCAGAAATGATCCCAGCTCCCTGAAGTCCCAGAAACACTGAGATTACAGTTGACGCCTTGTTAAACTAAATTATAAAAATAATTAAGATAAGAGTTAAGGGTGGAACTGTCTTCTCTTGAACCTCAAGATACTTTCATTCAGAAATACAGCAAACTCTTTTTCCCATCAGAATGTACTTTTCTATTGCCAGAAATAAAGCATTAGTGGAACTCTCTGTTATCCATCCAGATTATAGAAAATCTAAAAATAGTATATGGACTCTGTCTTTTGCCAGAAACCTGCTGCTGATAGTAGAATCCACATCTAAAATATAGCACAGCTTTAAAAAGTGTTCACATTTATTTTATAATCCTTTGTGGCAGGAGCTTAATCCCACATCCAATATGACTAAGCACAACCTGAAGAGTGTGCAAATTAATATTATAATTACCAGCAGCAAGATTTTGCTCTACTAATCCACTTAATCCCTAATATTACAGCAAACTGTGCTTAGCCTCTGTTTGTCCTATCAAAGCTTTGTTTGAATTTAACTCAAGGGAATAACAGAAAACAGTAAGCCCTATATTTTATATCAAATCTTTGACTGATTTAGTTGTGCTTACAACCACAGTTTTTTTTTTAATCTGGAGTATTAGCACTGATATCCATGGTCCTTGAGGCAGGAGCAGAACAAATGATAGAAAAAGTTCATAAAACAATAACAAAATGTGCTATAGCCGACGCATGAATAGAGCCTTAAAGTTAAGAGAATAGGTCAGATGAACCCTGAAGTCTGATGTGACATCATGACACTGAAGTGATAAACTGGAGCTGCTGGAGACACGAATGATAACCCAGAACAACAGATAGACATGCCTCCATCTCTCTCAACACAGACATGCTTACATCTGTTCCCCAGGAGTGTTTACCATCATATGGGGGACGTCATGTTTTCATTTGTTACACTTAAACCCCAAAGACAGAATCAGAATCAGAATACCTTTGTTTGTCCCACAGAGGGGACATTTACATTGTTACAGCAGAAAAGAGCCAAAGACAGCATAACGTTACCTAAGCATGCATAACAAAAAGAACTAAAGGCAAAAAAAGAAATTATAATAAAAAAGTTACACATTTTACAAACATACACACCCTGTAACAGTTCGGAGGATTTAGCAACCGGGCATATATTGCACAGTTTATATATATATATACAGTATATATATTGCACAGTTGGTATTTAACAACAAGAGGTGTTATAGTCTGTGTTGTTGTGTGTGTGGGGGTCTATAGGGGCCGTGCTAAGCATACACTAAAAATGATCAGCAATATATTTGTTATTCATTATATGACACTGCCTAGTAGAGGATTGTTAGCAGCCCACCAGAAAACACAGATCCAACACTGACTGCACTCAAACACAATTACATTCATTCATACACACACAAACAAACACACAATCACACATACACAGGCAGGTGAGCAGGGCGTTCCGTTGTGGGCGAGCCGAGGAAGCAAGGACGGTACATGTCCGAAATGACAAAGGTTGCTTTTACACCTGTCATGGCCCGTTTAATCATCTACCTCTTCAAACAGGGGAGTCTGACGCTCGCGGCCTCCCAGCAGCCTTTGCTCCAGCAGATCTTGACAGGCTGCCATTCAGTAGAAGGCCAGAGAGAAACAGACCTGTACAGGTATAAAACTTAACTGTGTCTTCAATAAAATAAGAGCAAATAGGTCAATGATTAAAGGCTTCAGCAGCTTGACATGGGGGTAATACATACAGGCAATTGCTTTCATATTCACTTTTGCTCATCTAAGAACTGAAGAAATTCAGAGATTTCCTTCATGAAGTGATTGAATTGGACTAAGGCATCCAGCATTAGACACAGAGTTCAATGTTTGAAAAATAATAAGATTACCATTTTTACAACCCAATCCATTTGTAAATGTATTCTCCCCCAACATTAGCTATCTATTTTATTGTATATATATTTTTAAATAAAGATCTCCTTAAAACTCACTCAAATTGAATCAGCATGCATTAAGAACATGTCAAATCCAAAAGTTAAAATGATGTTTTGAATAATAAATACAAATATTTTGGTGTTATCAAACATCACCAGGACCCTCAGAATAACAGCAACAAACACCTAATCAAAAAGAATACAAGCAGTGTGCGTTTTAAAGTACAACCTGTACAACCAAATATTTAAATAACATTTAAATAATTCTTTTTTAAATTACAGATTGTGTTTTATCAGCAGATAAATAAAACTAAACTATCATTAATAATCTGTAAATTATCTGGGAAAACAGAATCTTTTTATTTTGATGGTAACAAAAACACCATTTTATTATACAAACGTCTCTAATCTAAAATTAAAATGAACCTGGATTTTTAATTAAGAGCGTATTACACCGAGTATGATTCCAAATTCTACCACTCATTGTCTAAAAGAAATCAGCTGAGTGGTGATTAAAATGATGAAGTGAGTCTCTTTCCTGCATGTTTTACATGTGGCTATAGTCGCTTCTCATTAATCACAATCGAGACATCAGAGACCTCCGTGTGTTTAGGGCGTGTTAAATGTCCACAAAGCCTTATTACACTACAAGCGAAGGAAAATCAGAACGGTGTTTTTGCTGAGTCACAAATAAATTAGCAAGCAATCAGACCAGATTTAAAATAAAAACGAGAAATCACTACTTCACAATCGTTAATTATTCATACTGGGCGATAAACTGATATGTATCCTCGTTTTAGCGCGTGAAGCCTAATCTCAGCGTCCCCCCTGCTCCTTGTTATCTCCATAACATCATGCATATAGCAGCAGAATTGGCTAATCAGGAGCAGGTTATTACAAGAGCTGGAGTGTTGGAGATAATCATTATCAAGTCGGTACATAAGGCACTGACACCTGAAGAGGGTCGGCCATCAGACTGCAGCCCTCCTGAAAGAAACAAACATCATTCAGATAAAACTGTGGCCATGGTTTTCTGTGTAAAAAAAGTTAAATCAATAAAAAAAGTTAAATCATTATTGGAAACAAAGGTTTTAAATATACGTTTCTTACCATTTTTAATTATTATTATTATCATTATTATTAATTATTATTGTTGTTATTATTATTATGTTCGATTGTTGTTTCTTTATTTTTTTGTTCTAACGAAACTAATACTGTCCGGGTTGAAAATTATATATTCCTCGGAATGGGACCAGCAGTATAATTATTATTAATCGAATTAAAATCCAATATGTAAATATAATTGAATCTAACAACTAGACTGCTTTATTATAATAATAATAATAATAATAATAATAATAATAATTTATATAATTTTTGGGCAGCAGTAACGTGAGTTCTTTGAGCCTAGAATTACACACATAGCTACATTTGGGTTTCCGAGTTAATTTATGGTAAAATAATTAGATTACAGGCCTGCGTCTCTTTACGGTGGCTGACAGTGGAGCAGGCCCGCAATGTTTGACCGTCTGCGGATAAATGTGGAGACAGGGCGGCGTCCTGCCACTTCTCCCCACAGGCTCCGTGTGTCAGAGCAGCACACTTGACATCACTGCGAAAACACCTCATTTATCAACTCGAGGCTCCGCAGCCATGAGCAAGAACTGAGAGGAGTCTAGGGGGGGAGAAAAGAGAAGTAAAAACAACAGGATTTTGTATTCTCGCACCTCCCTGACAACTCACTGAGACGATGGGATGGGAGACAGTAGCGCATGGTTTGGTTACTCCCTCTGATAAAACCGCATCTCCAGAATCTCTCTGGCTGTCAGGAATTTGATCCTAAAACTAGGAGCAGGCCGAGGCCATTAGACCTGCAGAGGAGTGTGGCTGCATGCGTAAATATAATATCTAGCCAAAACGAGCATTATTAAAGTAATAAAGGAACTTGGAAATGCATCCCAAAATCAGATGCAGGGATTTCTACTTATTTACATACATAAACACACATCTCAGACCATTGTTGTATCTAAATTTAGAAATCCAGAGCAGCAGACATATTGTAGTCCCAGTAGCAGAGACAACAGATCCAGCCATGTCTCAGTGGACTTAACTGCAGCACTGCATGTATCAGCAGCTGCCGTACACAATGTGCTTCCTCCACAAAGACCCCTCAGTCATTTATATGGACCACACAAATACAAATATAGTAAGTTTAATGCATGCATCAGCAGCCAGGACAAGATATAATAGCAACAATATGACATGTAATGCAATTGTGGAAGTAGTTCATTGTATTTGTGGCAATAAAGGAAGACATTATAATAATCAGTGGTATAGTATAACCATTTAAAAATCAAAAGGCTAATCACAATAACAGTATGACTAAAAGTAAAGTAGTAGAATTTTAAGCTGGTGGTAGATTAAGTAAGCCATAATCACAAAACATTTAATATAAGCATGTTGTAGTGGTAATAAATAATAAAGTAAAAATAATTTGAGTTTCGTCAAGAATATCTTTTTAATTTTGCAACATGATAAAAATAAAAAGACAATAAGAAACACTGTAGCCTACTAACAACATAATACATACTTATTGTTAAATGTTGAGTGCAGTTCTTCAGCTTCCATTAGAGACTTAGAAAAAAAAGAAGGCCTATTTCCCCATGCAGTGTGCATTGTAATCGTATAATGCAGGGGTGGCAACATAGTATAGTAACTTCGAAATATAGTGAAATAGCGATTAATCGATGTGTTCAGCATTCTCTGTTTCCAGGGTCAGACTCGGTTAAAGTGGCTATCATTCAATATTATTTACAGGAGCCATGAATCTCCCTCGCAGACTGCCCCCATTGGCTTAGTATGACAGATAAATAGTAAATGGTGGAGTACTCAGTAGTTGTTGTATTAGTAATATGAATTAAATGCTGTGTTCCTCAGATCTCTCTGCTGCTCAGCTATCTCCCATCCAGACAATTATGTAAACACACACATACCTGCTGAATGGTCGTGAGTGTGATAAACTATTTGTTAACCTCTGTGAACACGCACGAGGTAGCCCTGTAAATGAGTGAATGATTCAATTGACACCTCGCGCTACTTTTGATCACTTCACTCAGCACTATGTATATTCTGGCTGAACGAATCACCGCGGTTCAAAGCGAGCTGGAGAGTGTGTGTTCCTACACAGCTCAAGCCATCTGAATGAAAGCGTCTGACTTAAATAAACTAATTAGCCAGGGGATTTATTGATCGGTGTGGTGAACATATGAGAATAAACATTGAGGGAGACATTCGCTGGAATCAAGACATTTACTTTAGGAAATTAGAAATAGGCTACACATAAATGAGGCTTAATTTCACAAGACAATTATTCCTAAACATCTCTACACAAAAATTAATACCCATTTATAATTGTAAATTAAGCCAGCAGTTATCAATTCAAGTCATCTAAAATGGCAATGTGTATCGTGCCCAATATAGTTGTAATTGTCAGCTCGTGGTGGAAGAAGTAGCCATATACTCATACCGAAGTGAAAGTAGAAAAAGAAGAGTGTAACAATACTCCATTAAAATCCTGTCAAAATCTGCTTTATGTAAAATTATAGAGGTATTGATAGAACAATGTTTTATGCAGACGAACCCCAATTGCTATATTTTCAATATAGTATATGTTGTTGTTGAATCATATTTTTAGTTTTATTGATGTAGTTGGTCCAGCTTGGGGGAATTCTAACTGCATTTTATACTGTAATAATGTATTCTGTTGAAATAACTGGCCATATATAATTATAATTGGGAAAGTGAAACATAAATATGGTGCAGTAAATTGTACAAATCAGGCGAAGTAAAACTATTATAAAATAAAATTGAAGTACCTAAGTTAAGTAAGAGTACAATACAATTGTATATTACTAAACGAGAGTAATTTAGTACATTCATTTGGTTACATTTCACTTTTTAAATCAGCAGAATGTTTTAGGGAAATGGCAGTAACTTATTCAACTAAAATTGTAGAGAAAAACAAAAGCCTACAATACAGAAAGATGAAATACAAATATAGCTTAAGACTGGCGACCGATAGCCCTTTAGTTATTTTGTATAAACACATTTGATTAAATAAAAGCAAGACAAAAAATGAGGGGGTGGAGCTTCATCTGTCCAAAACACAACTGTCGAAAACTCTCTTAAACCTGATTACATTTGCAAATTATTATAGCTTTCAGACATGATCAAGTCTCTTTTCTTTCCTCTGTGTTCCTCGGAGTGATTGATTGGAGGAGTTCTAGGCTGGCACCCCCATCGTGTTTTCAGCCTCTCTCTCCTCTTGATTGGTCCTCCTCGTGCAGCCGTAGCCACGGAAGCGCCTCCTCTCATAAACCTCGTCAGACCGCACTAACGTTTCCCATTACTTCCAGGAGAAGCAGCAGCTCACTATTAGGAACTTTGAGTGCGACCTATGGCACACAAATAACAGGTATGTGGTGGAAAGCAACTTATGTCTCTTCTTTTTCCTTCTGACTGTCTTTTCTCCGATATGCCACAGAGCTGCTTTACACTTTTTACGCACAGGACCTATCATCATTTCGGGGTATTGTTTTATCGCTCCAGCCTACCTCTCGGCCCTTATCTGTTTTGGGTCTTATCAAACAGTTATCTCTTTTGCTGTGAAGACATATTGCGTTTTGTTTCCTATCTGTTATGTGTGTGCGTAGTTGTGTGCGTGTGTGGGAGGACAGAGATTTGACGGATCCAGTGCCTCTTAAAGCGCTTGATGGGAGTATGGCAGCCACTGCGTGTTTTATTGGAGATGATACGGAGCTAGTGAATGTACGGTCAAGTCTGTAGTCAGATAGTATTTTTTATGTTTAACTGTGGAAATGTAAGCTGGACTTTAAAAGATGAAAACAAGCTGTGCATCAGAGGTATAGATCTTGACGAGTTTATATCCAGATGTTTATAACTTTAAATCCAGTTGTCAATAACTTTGCAACACATGAGTTTACTTTCTTCTAATTTCCTACAATCCTAACGGTTCCAACTTGTTTCTGTTACAGGGTAGACTACTCCCTTACGATTTTTATTAACCCTTACGGTGTATGGAAAGTGCTCCTGGATGGACCTGGGCGAACACAGCTGGTCCATGGTCAAGCGAGAAGTATCCAGCAGCCCAGGGTCGCCGGCTGAGCAGACCTACCTGCCCGGGGACAGCAGGAGGGACGAGCTGAGGACACCTCCGATCGACCTTGACGCACTGGGGCACCGCCGCCCCGACGGCAGATCACTACACTCCTACGTTCATTTCGGACACCATAACAACACCCTGACCACTGTCGAGGACATCCCGCTGTTTACGGATTTAGACCAGGGCAGCAAACTCGTCCTCTCCAGCGGAGCGCACAAGGCGAGCTTGCTGGTGGACCCGAGCGACATGTACCAAACACTGGCCATCGCCGCGGCGCAGAGCCAGACTGGATATGATTCCTCCTCTGGTTATATGCACTCCAACCCCAACTCCCCGGTGTATGTGCCCAGCTCCCGGGTGGGCTCCATGATACCCAGCCTCTCTTACCTGCAGGCCAGCGGCTCTGCGCAGCCCAGCCATGCCGTCTCCAGCCACTCGGTCTGGTCGCAGTCCGCCCCGGAGAGCCCTTCATACAGCACCGGGAGCCCGCACGCCTCCAGTCGGTTCCACTACCCTCCAAGCCCGCCCATGAATAACGGGAACCTCAGGGACACCGGCTACGGTAACACGCTGAATGTGAGCAGCAGGGATCAGTACGGCCTCTCTCGGCCCCTCAGTGGGACCTACGCGAGTCCATACTCTCCTTATGTTGCACCGCAGCTGACCCAGCTGCCCTCGCCCTGGACCGGGGGACCTTTTGATAACACCATGCTGCACACCCTGCAGAGCAGAGGCGCGCCCCTGATCCGAGGACCCAATGGAGGTAAGAATAGAGGAGGACATATTTGATGGAGTAATGCTGTCAGAGATAATGATTTCATTTCAGACATGCTCATGTTTTTATGAAAATAACTGAAACTCCAGTGCACACACAACCAGATCTCATAGAGGCAAGAGGTCCAAAAGGGCATGTGCATGAGAATGCGCTAGTGAAAAACAGCCATGTTGTTGTGCGTATAGGCCCACAACTGACATTATGTGTAACCAAATAATTAAACTAAATTAAACTAAATATTTAAAAAATCGAAATTCCCAAAAACATAAATGTAAGCTGCCAGGAGAATATATTTATGACATGACATCCATGGATCTGATTTAATTTGTTTAAATGTGCTCATGAATGTCAGTCACACAGTCCCTTGGGAAGACACTCAGTGGGTAATTTTCATGTTAAAACGTTTTTCTGATGTAAGCCTTCTTTTAAATTACAGATATTCTGGACGACATGGGGGAGAGCAGAGAATGCGTAAACTGCGGCTCCATCTCCACGCCGCTGTGGAGGCGCGACGGCACGGGCCACTTTCTCTGCAACGCCTGCGGCCTTTACAGCAAAATGAATGGGCTGAGCCGGCCATTAATTAAACCACAGAAACGGACGGTAAGCACTTAACCGCTCAATTTCCTGCCTAATCGTTCAAACAATGGCCGGAGGTTATCTCCATTGTGTCTGATCCAGAGCAGACATGTATGTAATATATATATAGCTTTAGATCAGATAGATTTTTCTTTTAAATGTGGTCATTATATTTGTGACAGGTAGAATCAGGAGAAATCTAAAAATAATTAAGGACTTCACACCACATACGTTTGAAATGTTAGTTTTTGCTTACACAATTGTACCCACAAATATACATTTTTTTCAGCCAACAGTCAAACATTAATTGATTAGAATATTTGCCAAGGAAAATGTCTACAAGTAAATTCTCCATAATTTATTTTAAATCAATTGAAGGTGGTTTCAATACAAATTGAACTATAGCCTGCATGGAGATATTTGTCAACCACTCAGTCTGTCACATTGCTTCTGCTAGGTAAATTAATCTGAATGGGTGTGAAAAGGGCTAATCGTTTCCTGGTGCCATTACGTGCATTACGCACAGTTTTACTAGGAAATCTGATGTCTCATTAAGACTCCTTGAAAACACACATCCTGTAAAAAGCCGTGCGTAAATGGAATTTAAATGGAGGGCCTGTATTATTTTTAGGAAATAGGGTGCAAATTGTCAAATTATTGTTAAAATAGTGGAGTGTGGCTTTCATTTTAAACTTTTACTGCAGGTGACATACTCCCAGTCTTCACAGGTCTATTAATATCATGTTTATCTCTGAAATTGGTTATAATAATTAATTGAATATTACGATTTTATCATCAGTCAACTTCCAGAAGAATCGGCCTGTCCTGCGCTAACTGTCAAACCAGCACGACCACTTTGTGGCGCAGGAACGCGGAGGGAGAGCCGGTGTGTAACGCGTGTGGGCTCTACACAAAATTACACGGGGTGAGTCCAGATTTACTTTCACATTTATTTAAAACGTATTCTAACGTACTTTCATCAATCAAAGCATCCAGAATCAAAATATTAATTTGTCTCAAAATATGATCAAATCTGCAGGTACCTCGGCCTCTCGCCATGAAGAAAGAGGGGATCCAAACGAGAAAAAGAAAACCGAAGACCTTGAATAAATCCAAGGGATCCTCTGGTAAGTCTAATATAATGATTGCTCATAAATATGTTTCATGGATAATTATAATCAACATATTGCTTTTTAAAACAATTTGTTCTTAACAATATATTTTATATTTATTATTTTAGGAAATAACAACTCTGTCTCTATGACTCCCACATCCACATCTTCCTCTAATTCCGAAGATTGCTCGAAAACCAGCTCTCCCCCCGGACAGGTGTCAGGGGTAAGACTTGATTTTATTCTCTTTATTTTTATACAATTTAATAAAATATGTCATGCTCCATTTCAATTTAAAGAATCACATATTTGTATTGTATATGTGTGATGTGGAATGATATTGTATTTTTAAATAACTCAATTCAAATATTCCACAATTATAATATGCTAAACTACACTATATTATATAACGCTATAATACTCTACTCAACTATTCTATACTACAATTCACTTAAAAAGTAATTGTTGTCCTTGATGCATCCTCTGGGTTAAATATTTTGAAATTAATCATATCTAGAGCATTAGCCACTGCAGGTGTTTTGTTAAAAAGATCACATGCAGATAGACTGATGCTTTGTGAAGCTGACTGCTGCTTCTTTATGTGTCACCATGATATTACAGTGGGATGAGCTTCACATTGCTCAGAATCTGGTGCTTTTTGGGGAATCTCAGTCCAAAATGTAAACATGAGTCATATACCAAATGTTGCCTTTTCTTTGTAACATATGTCTGCTTTGAAAATACAATGAGGCTAACGATGCATATTTGCTTTGCTGCAGGTCAGTTCGTCTGTGCTGTCCAGCTCAGGGGAGGGACCCGGCTCCGGCTCAGCGGTGAAGTACCCGGGACAGGACAGCCTGTACACCAGCGTGGGGCTGTCCCAGTCCTCAGACGTAGCTTCAGTGAGGGGGGAACCCTGGTGCCCCATGGCCTTAGCTTGAACATTTAAATCTTTGGGAGGACAGCAATCCCCGGCCCCCTCTGTCTGGATGCTATGTAGTGTGGAAGTATTCGGGGGGCAATGTTTGTTTCCTGGCTGATGCAAGGAGTCCGACAGAAGGGAAAAGAATGGAGAAGCGACCTTCAGTCACACTGCAAGCTTGAACCGAGCGTGGAATAGCTGGGATTGTTTTCCAGGTTGGTGTGGGGGATCGTGTTGCCTTATGAAAACAAAGGGAATCACCAGGCCAGATGATCAATCAGGTGGCCTGCTTCGGAGGGTCTCTGGACCTGCCATGCACTCGTATCTCTCCAACCACCATGGCACAGAGCCAGCTCTCGTTTCTTAAAATAAAGCCATCATGTACATACTGGATTTCCTCTCTGAAGAAAAAAGCTGTTGATTGGATACCACTGCTTCGTAAAGCGCTATATTCTTTAAGGACTTTTAGATTTTTTGTTTTTGTTTTCTTTCCGAAACTGGAATCATGCCACAAGTGCCAAGACAACTTTTATGAATCAAAAGAAAAAAATATTTATAAATCTTCCATTGTTGAAAACATGGCTATGATTGTTAATAAAGATATCAATATAGAGTAGAAGTTAAACCATTCTGATGTCTTTTTTCTAATTTTATTTTCTTCATAAGTGGTTGTTTGTAGTACAGTAGTGTTGCACATGTTTTCCACTGAAAGCTCTTACTGTATTTGACTGAAACTAGTTTGGTTTAAACAGGGTATAAATGACTATGTTGTCAAGTGGTTTTGTTTGATCATTTACTGAAAAAAATGCAAATAATCAACTCTTTCAGACTAATTTCTGATACTGAAATGTTGTCAGCTGTTGGGTAGCATTAAGGTACTATTCTGAAAACAAAGCTACACAAATGATTTTACATGTAAAGCAGTCAAATGGCTTGTTTGAACAAAGCACACCCAGAATAGCTGTGGGCCTACTGACCTTTATGTTACAAGACATAAACTGCAGATGAAGACTGTTGGCTGCACTACCTGACTCACTGTGCACCTTTCACAATGCAAGCATGTGCAATTGCATCATTTTATACCAAAATTAGAGCAAAGCGGAGCATGAGGTCACTTCTGAACAAATTCATGTTACTCTGAAGACTTTGAATAATGGAAATAATGGAGTGCAATGACACAGGAGGATATCATATTGAGGTGTTAAAGTGGACCGTTTAAAGTACGAGAAGCTAGTGAGTTATATTACAATGCAATATTTTCATCAGAATACAAGCTCATTTTGACCACAGAGGCATGGGTCACATGCAAAATGGAAATTCAAGAGGTTATTTTTAATTTTCCACATTGTTTTTCTCCAGCCGTGTTGTGTTGGTGGAGTAAAAAAAAGCAATTTTAGCCCACAACACAATCATGGGTCTTTAAACCTAAAGGCAATCTGATGTGAAACTTGGCGTAAAGAGGTTTATTCCTTATCTTTTCTTTTTTTTCTAGCAAAACTTGCTTCATCCAAAAAGGGCATGTCATTCATTTAATTCTTCTGAATTTATTTTTTTGAAATATCATGTTTATTTTAGCATCATGTTTTGCTGTTGTTTTTATTTTTTATAACAAATTATTCTATTTAAATTTCAGTCCAATAAATTGTTCTCGTGATGCAAATGATTTACTGTGTTTTAAAGTAAATAATCGAAGCTGTGGAAGAAACCTTGTTCTTGCATAATATTAATATTACTCAGGCATACTTTTGTGAGGCAATCAGAGACATGCTTTAACTCCCTTTTTCTCCCTGGTGGAAAAAAAAAAACTGGTTTTATTTTCTCAGATGTTTTCATGATCCGGAGTGAAGCACACAAAAAAAAACTAGCTAATGCAAGGTGAGGATTTCTTGGGGGGGGGGGAAGAACGTTTTAAAAGCTTCATCTCAGACCTATAAAATGATTGTTGCAGATTTTGATGTCCAGGTTTTTCTGGGTTTGCTTCCACGTTCTGCTTATGTTTCATTAAAGCAAGCCTTTATTCTTCCGGACAGCTTTTTACTTAAGATTTTTTTTTCTCTCTCTACGGGCCCCAGAAGGCTCAAAGCACAATCCACTTTCCTGTGTCCTCTTGAACCAGCAGCTCAAAGTACCTGTCACAATGTTTACTGTACTTAAGCGAATATGGCCTGTGAGTAATACCACATGAAAAGATTTTAGAGATGGTTAAGATTTATGTCTAGGCTTAGCGTTATCTGTCTGCTCTTGACATATTGATTTAGCTGACTTTATTGAGTGTAGAGGAATGTGCTACACAACACAACAGCCACATCACAGGTTTGGGATGGACATTGTAGTTTGACTACTTTTTGCAAAAGATTACACTTTTTGACATTTTATTAGAACAATACACCAAGGGCCATTTGTTTTAGCAAAAGATCATCCACCATAACGTTTTATTTTTCAGTGTTATGTTGAATTTGGCTGCATGTGGCAAATGGAAATGTTTTGCATGTGTTTATTGGCTGCTGGGTGTTATATTAAACTCAATTCACGCACCGAGACCACCAAGCATTAAGACCTTAAGCTTCTTCGGAGATAAATTACCAAACCACCTTCAGATATGTAAATGAAAACTAGTGTTGAACTCAAAACATGGGCAAATATTTATAGGTTTCTGAATTTATGAGGTGGTCCTAACTTGGCACTGTCTGACTTGTATCCATGGTGCTGCGAGGGAGGAAATATAAACACAACAGCGCAGAAATCCTCCCTGCGCTCTTATGTGGATGGATGTTCACAGAGCTGAGGGTCACATCAACCGCCACGTTCACACAGAGTGATGCAAAGGGTAAGCTCACAGTAATTATCTGTATAGTGATGGAAAGTAACTGTGAATGTTGTCACAGAGCTGGGACAATATCTATGGGAGTGGGAATAGTAAGCCATCAAAAACTGGAAAGAGGGGGAAAAGGCAGTTTGAGTTAGACATAGACAGACAACAAGGGAAAGAGCAGAGATGTAGATAGCTGCACAGGGTTGAAAGTCCTCCCAAAGTAAACAACACAAGCTAACAGCAGCAGCAGCAGCAGCAGCAGCAGCACACTACAGACCCCAGGGCTGTTGGCCATGGGGCAGCAGCACACTGAAGCCCGGTGGCTCCCTCAGGAGATGCCCGTTGATCTTTCCATGCTGCCTTTCAAAGGCTGGCCCTGCCTCCGGAAGAGATGGGATCTCTGACTCAGCCCTTTAGGGTTTCCTCGACAGACACGGGGGCACATTCTGAGAGAAACAACACTTAACAACATGATAGCTGTCCTGCTTGTGGAGTCTTTTCCAGATGTGTAGTTCCATCAAAAGATCTCTAATGCGACGTGTTTATAAATCATTTACTGGTCTTGGTTATTATTCTTTGATTAAACTGCCCTGTCAGATCCATAGAAAGCAAAAATGTGCTCTCAATAGTATGTCCATACGGCCTTCTCAGTTAGCAAACATATCCATGGCTATAGAGGAAAGAATAAAGGCACCTCCTCCACCCGGTCATAAATAATATCTTACAGTTGAATCACAGGAAGTTTGTGGCAAACACAAGCGTGAAATAATCCCCCGTCAGAGAGAAATAAAAACTAATCATGAGAAACTCACCCCTCATCCTCTCTCTAATAAAAATACAGCAGTTAAAAATGACACTGACATTTGGAGATTACATCACTATGTATAATCAGCATTACGAACAGAAACAGTGGGAGTGTGTTCAGGGAAGGTTGGGTGTTGGACCAAGTGACACTTCTGGATGAGTGAAGTGCTTTGTCAAGAATGCCAGGAAGTTGTAATAGGAATAGGGCCTAATAGGAGAGGGCTGAAAGAACATGAACATACAAAACTTAAGAGCTTAATCATTATTTAAAAAGGAAAAGTCAACAGATGAATGGGAACAAAAAGTAATGGGAACGTACATAACTGCAAAAAATGTATAATTATATTATATTATATTTTTTTTAAATGAGCAATAGTTTATTATTAAAAAGATTGGTCATTCAGAGTACTATGCTTTTCATACCTTTGTCCCAACTTTAAAAACTGTAAATCTCCCTTTCTAAAACTCACAGGACTTATTTGAATTTAAGTTAACATGAATGCAGGGATTGCTGTCGATGCTGAAAAAATACTGACTTGTGAGCCACCATGATTTAATTTTGTACCTTATAGTGTAAACTATGAAATGTAAACTGTTGTTAATGTGGATGAGTCCCAAAATGGTGCAGCAGAGATCCAGATCCTGTAGAGAAGTAACACCCATATTTCCCCCTTCAATATGTTAGCGTCTGGCGCTGCACGCACAGTAAATATAGCTCTATTCTGATGTGCAAATAAAGGGATTGAATGCCTGACATGCCAGTGAAACTGGTCACATTTTGTGTTTGTTTAATCTGTTGTTCCTCCTAAAGGTGCAGACGGCTAGGGACTTTCTGCTATGAGCAGTGTGCCAAATGGGCACTCACAAACACACAAACAGGAGGCCATTGTTATGGAGAGTTGTAGACATTCTGTTTTTGAATGACGGCAGTGTGGAACATTTCTGTTGGATCATAAATTCCTAAAAAAATCCAATTTGAGTAGAGCGTAGAATACAGAGTTGTCTAACAAAAAACAGAAGACAAAAAAGTAATAACTTACATTTGTTGGATTTGACCACAAAACTTTGAGATTTTGCCTAAAAGTATTATTCCAGAGTGATTTTAGGACTGTTTTTGGTTCAGTAATGTAAACATCCACACAGGTGTTTTGAGTTAACCCGGCTGATTAAACCTCTTTTTAGGACTTTCTGGGTGTGTAAAGACTAATTGATTGACATCTCCCTGAGTTTGTAGCACCTCTTTGGGGCAGGCCAACTCCGACCCTTATCATTCCTATTAGATGATTTGTGACCTAATACATTACCATCAAAACACCTGTTTGGGTGTTTAGAGACATTTCACAAAACCATTGCCACAATGTCTTGGATAAAATACTCTAATGGGCAAAAGGGCTGTATAATTTATGGGAGATGTTCCTGTCTGTGTAGTTGGGATTTCTGTGGGTTTTACTCTTTTCAGCTAAAGCTGCTAATGCTAACCATCCAGTTCTTATTTACAGCCATGCTAGCTGTACTCTGAATAAATTGTGCTTGCTATAGCATCACAATTACAATGCAGTATAGCAGCTAAGCAGCTTGACCATGTTCTCCTCATTAGTTTAACCTTTTAGCATGCAAACATTTGTTAACCACTGGACACAAAGTATAACTATAAAGTAAAAAAGGTATAAACACTTTCATTGTGCCTGAGGAAAGAAGTCATAGGATTGCCAAAATGATTACAAATCATCATGAGGACATGACTGTGTGCACCATAATGTTTGGCAATTCCTGAAATGGTTATTAAAAAAAAAAGAAAGTCAGGGTATCATCAATGTAAAGTAAAAATGGACCATGAATGTCTGCACAAAAATAAACTTTATGACAATCCATCCATGCATTGCTGAGATACAGCTGTGTTGTTGCTGCATTTCTGAGCTGAGGACAGGTTGTTGAAGAAACTAATTTGAAAGTAAACAATAATTTAATGTTATTAAAAAATTAACCAACAACTGACTAGATGGACTGGAACAGGATTTGTTATGAAGTTTAAAATGTAAAATTTCACCACAAAACTAGCCATGTTTCTCTTCTCTCCTTTCTCTTCAGTGAAATCCTTTTCAACAAAACATTTATTTTAATGCTGTGAGTATTCGCATGAACAAAGCTTACTATGGAATGTGTGGGACAAGCTCTGCACAATTTTACTATCAAATCTATCTCAATTTTTTGAAAATGCAATGCTATTTTTGTCATGTAAAGGCTATGCTCTCTATGGAAATGTTATTTAATTACCAAGCCCTCTGCCTATAGGGGTCTGGGCCTTGAAACTCAGCCACTAAATCATGTAACTCCTGTAGGTTTCTTTTTCTGCTGCTGCTGTGATCCAAAGAGTATGCTGAGATTGTCGGGGTTCAATGCAAGGTTACAGCTATCTCTCCTCTCCTACTAGCAGTCAGCCTTGTGTCCAAGGCGTTTTGAATTAAGTTCAGCGCTCTCGTGTATGGGAACCAGAGCTCGCCGCCAAATGCAATACTTCCCGGAGTATTTCTGTCAGAACCCCAGCCTTTGAAAACAAAACACAGTGAAATCACAGCAGGACTGTTTTAATCAATTAAACATATGTCAACAAGCAATATGCTAATCATTATGGTGACAGGGAGAGCAAATTCTCTCCTGATGATGTATGATCAGAAGTCAATCCTGATTGTGAGACAACTCGCAGACAAAAGTTCAGTTTTAAGATTGATGGGAAATATACTGTGCTGATTAAATGTTGTGAAAACTGGTGGCATAAATCTTTTCTCTCAATATTTTATTGCCATTATCTCTTTTGTTCAGGTCTAGTGGGAAAAGGAAAAAACAGTAGAAAGCATTGAGGACTGGTGATTTTTGCCTTGACTCCATGACGCTCTTGTATGTTTGTGTGTCTGTGTTTGACTTGGATAAAGAGGTAGGGGGGGGACCTTCCTGACTGATATCAGTTATTCAGCTCAAAGTCTCCAGACCTCTGGAGAATCTGCTTGTAGTCATTGTGTTAGTCATTAGGGTCAACTCAAAGTTTGGTGGGATTTTACCAGCCCCATTCTACCCAGAATGCATCTCAGCATCTCAGACGTTTGGACCTTAGAATGAGGCATGCTTGTGTAAACATCATTTGGCTCACTGAAGACTTGAAATGTAATACATTTTCATCTAGAGCTCAAGATAGCAGCACAGCCGTGCAGTGAAGACGACCAGTGAGGCTCCTCTTCTCCTGCCTGCTGATTGGGCGACTGGTCACTGAGACTTCTTACGAACACTGATAACCAAATGAGCATCTAACATAAATAACAGTCTGACACATGGCAGGCTCCCAAACAGAAGATACAGCAGCTCATTAAAATCCAACCAGCCATTGAAGTCAAATTCTTTTCAACCAACCCATTTCTTTTTATAGCTTAAAATAAAATAAAAGTACACGTTTTCTAAATAGCTTCAGCCAGCTCTGACAATGAACTTTACACACAGAAGTCATCTCACACAAGTTTCTAACATAAACGTCTAGACTTATAATTGTATTTGAGTCGTGTTACTTTAGTTCTGACTCTTGTCAAGGCACATCTTCTTTGTTTAATGATAACAACACAAAACCATCACAACTGAGTGAAGCGAATATATTGAAAGATAACAATAGTGTTTTGAAATGTGTGAATTGAAGCTGTCTAAAATGGTTAGAAGACAAGTGAAGGAAACATGAATCCTGGCAGTTTGATTTTGTTTGTGCCCCTTAACTGATTATCTTTTACAATTAAACTACAATAGCTTTTAAGGTTACTGAAACGATATGTTTGCATGTGTCATGTTCAGACTTGTGCAAACTTCGGCAATGAGGAATGATTAGCAACACTAGACATGCATTTACCAGTTTATACGTTTTACTTGAGTTGCCTGTATATATGATTTCCTGATCGCTTGTCTTTGTGACCTCTTTAGACTTACTTTAACAATGTTCATGCATTCCTAGTTGTCAGCAAACATTTTTAACTAATGGCCGGAATTACAAAAATACAACCAAGGTTAAAATAAACTGAAGTTTTCCATTTTAGAAACATCCCCAGGATCGTGGACTGTATTAGGTCGAATGTGAACCCAGTGACTGAGCACAACAACAGAGCTGCTTCCTCACACTGCCCTGACCAGGCAGACCCTTTGGCTGAGGCGACCAATTAATTATAGACGTGACTTTAAAACTTCCTGTTTTTCCCTCTTTAATTAAGCCAATCTGCCCTGGCGCTCTAAAGAGAGGAAATACCTCAAAATAGTTTCAAATTTCACCACATTTAATTATTTTGTGCTTAGATTGCAGCAGTGTTAATGTACACCAACAATGTTTGATCACAGGGAAACGATGTCTGTCATTTCTTCCTGCTTCGCCCCCGTGGGAATTGTAAGTCGGGTTGGTGCCCAACGTGGGCACAGCCCGTGCACGGATTACTAACTACGTGCCCTGAGTCAGACCCATCCAACATCAATCTCTGCCTGAGATGTTTATTATTACACTCATGCGGTCACTTATTCTGAGGAGAGAGAAAAAAAATACCCTGATTTATGCCTCCGCTGTTACCCTTTCCTGTCCTCATTTATGAAAACAAAATTCCAGTGAATTCCTGCAGTATTAACACTAAGCAGTTATGAGGTCAAGCTTTCACTTACACTGCACAATTCAACTGTCCGGACACAGTCCACACGCAGACATTGTGCCGTTTGCAGCAGCTTCACTGTATGGGTTTGTTATTGCCACGTTAGCCGAGTAAAAGGAGTCAGAACACAAACTGACAAACTGACCTTGACACACTTCATATCTCTCTGCCTTTTTTTCTCTGTTACGCTAAATCTACAGCCAGTGTTCAAGAGCACCAAGTAAACCTGAGTGTTATCATAAATGCACCACAGTTGTTGAACACCTGCCAGTGTTTCTCAGTGTTGCCCTTTTAAACTTTGAACGGCATCTCACTTCCAGGCCTCACCCCTCTGTGTTTTTGACTGGGAAACAGGAAAAAGGAGGAGAAAGTGAAGACGTACATTCATCTTAAAAGGTGGAATTTATGTGGCATATTTCTTTAGAAAACCTGGAAGGGGGTGGTCTTATGTAAGAATGTAGTACAGTGGAAAGTGACAAATTATTTTATTGGCATGTCAGGTGAATACCATTTATTGTTCTCTGCTGTGGTATCTCTGAGTCAGATCAGTGAGGTTATGTGAATCTAATGGGGGTGTGTCCCATCAAAAAATACATCAAAAAATGACATTTCAATTTTGTATCTATACTTATTATGGATAAAAGCTTCTCTGCAACACCTTTTGACTGATGAGTGATAAAGAGGCACTGAGTTATGTTGAGAGTGGATAGCAGAGATAATTTAATTCTAGAGATGTTCTCTTATAGGGTGTACTGATACTAGGGTGTACTACACGGCACTTTCAGTTGCTACGGCGAGAAAACAGTATCAAACCGCCAACACTCAATGGGTTTGTATCAGAAGTAGAACATTTACAAATAATTGTGTCAGTTGTATCTTACCATGTTTTGGAAACGCGGCTTAAGATGGCAAACTTAGACTCACCAACCCTAAACTTTTTTGAGTCAGCCCCAATTAGTGTGGTTTATTAGATTATTTGTATTGCTGCTATTTGATCTCCTTGAGCTATGGGGTGGCATTTGCAATGTAACATTTACAAAAGATATCGCAGCTAAAACGTGTTGGTTAACATTGTTCCCCAAGTGGCTGAATTCCTGTCATTCTTCAGAGCTGAAGAGAAAGAAAACATACTTGTAATTTGTTCATTTAAACAGAGAGGAAACAGGCCAACTGACTTATGACTTATTTGGCAAGATTAAGAGGATCTTGGCCTTGGATTCAGAGCAAGTCAAGTGTTGAATTACAGTCATTCTCAAGCAATTGTCACAAAGTGTTTCTGCAAAACTGGACACTTCACAGGTCTTAATAGCTGACACTTACAGTGCAGAATATTTGCCTTTTTAACTTCTTGCGGCTTACCACTGATGCAATGCCCTCTAAGGACCCTTAAAGTGTCTCTGCTGGGTGTTTTACGATTCTGTCAAACTCTGAAGCAATGTATGAGAACGGATAAAAACAGTGAGAAACAAAGACGTGCCGGATTTGGTGGACTGGCGGTATGACATCATCAAAGAGGAAACCCAAGCGGGCCTACTAGCTGTCCTGCTAGAGGCCCCTCAATAAACAGCCTGGTTATCACATCACTAACATTTATTTAACCCTTCTACAGAAGGTGTTCTGTAGAGGGTGTTCAGGGGGGGGGGAGCTGTTCCCCACTCTCTTTGGCTGACCTTTTACCAACCCTAGCCCATATCCTAAACACACACATAAAAGCCCATGCAGATTCATATAGTATCATGTAGAGACACACAGTTGCTGTCTTCTCTCTGCCATTAAGTGTTTCAGACTGTTCCCCCCCACTCCCTTGAACTCCACTACTCTCCGTCTCCCACTTCATCCAGTCCTCCCATGTTTTGGCTGTGAGACGGAGGACTGAAAACATGGCTTCAGCAGAGAGAAAGGTTGCAGGGTCGAGAAATGAAAGGATGAGAGGATGAAAGGATGATGGGAATGCTGCTTTCCCTGGATACCTCACGCCCAACTCCATTCCTTTCCCGTTTGCAGTGAGACAGTGCACACAACTCTCTCCCACACATCTCCAAATCGCAGCGCCAGGCTCTGTGTTTTCTTAATTCATTACTTAAAGGAAAGAAATGTAGCCCAAACGAAAATAAATACGGCTCTCTTGGATCAGACCATGTGTCATAGTGCGATAGCTCCTAGGGAAAGGCTGTTGTTTTAACCGGAGGAGGATGGAACTCTCTGGCTCTGCAGAGCGTCCGTCACTCTGCTCTCTGTCTCCGTCACACAGACCAGCAGCTTGCGGCCTTATCACATGATTTAGACCTAAATACATTATTTTAAAGTGGGTAACACTCAGCGGTGAAACCAGATTCACTCGGTGTCACTCTGAAGTTAATGTCCTGAGACTGAGCTTTAGGTTTGAGCAGTGATTTTTATATTATTTAACACAACTTAGCTTTAACAGCAGCATAGTTCTAGGGCAAAATCGGTAAGTCTACCACTTTGTTGCAGACTGATTTATCTGAACAATTTGTAGATGGGTTGCCATAACATTTTGCACAAACATCCATGGTACCCAGAGGATGTGTCCAAATGGCTTTGGGGACTCTGTGACTTTTCCTCTATTGCCACCATGTGGGTGATACATGCTTTTAGTTATGGATTGCTGTGAAATCTGGTAAACTTTCTTTGGATATTCCTGAACGTTTCATCTATAGAGCCACAAACATGTCAAATCTTGTTTATGACCAATATTGCTGATGGTAAAAAATAAAATGGTTAAAACTGTGATTTCTTTTGTTGGTTTGTGAGTTGTTGTGCTTGTCTGTTTGTCAACAACATTATATAAAGACACGCTGGTCAGATTTCATGAAACTGGGTGGCACGGGCCAACACATTACATTTGTCATTGTGTTAACATGGTCAATGCGAACATGTTGCATAGCATTTAGCCTAACACTTCACTTCGCTGTAAACACTTACTGTAGGGTGTTTCTCAATGTCAAGGAAGGATCCTTCAGAGCCACTATTTCAAGATTGCTACGTCATCGAATCCCGCCAAAGGACTGTTCCAATGTACAGGATCCTTGGAATTCTACCGAGGACTGAGTCCTTCGTTGCGGGACATTTCGAGGATGCACATGCGTATCCTCGGCGGTCTTAAAAGCCCCACAATGCTTTGCGCACGGACCAATTTCCCAAATCTTTGGCGGAAAATGGCTGAATCCAGACATTTAAATGTAAGTATGTTCAGTGGCGTAGTAAATGTGCACATGACTTGTGTTTAAAGTTTATAGTCCGTTTGAGTTTTGCCCGTGTGAACGCAAACCGAACCTTATGAAAAATTAAACAATGGAACAAACTGTCGTCTGGTGCGCACCTGAAAAGCGTGTGAATGAGAACTTAGAGCGTTTTGCACCTAAATAAACCATTTAAATGAACTTTGTTTTGACTTTGCCTCTTTTGTTGATATTTGTGGTTTATGCTACTATGTGCACCAATATGTGTAAGAAAGGTTTGCAGACATCAAGTATGATAATGAATGCACATTTTCTTATTGATTGATGATGGTGATTTTATGATTTTCTGGCTGCTTATCCTTCTGGACTTTTTCAAGGCTGCAAACAGAAGGAGAACGTTTTATGTTAGTTTAGTGGTTCTGTCCTGGAGAGATGATCATTTTACAAAATACAGTTACTCAAGTAGGTAGGCCTACCCTAATCAGTTATGATTCTTCAAACCAATCGTGCTCAATTTAAGGCGGGGCCTCTCATAAGACGCACACCTGCACACTTGCTAGCCTGTTCCATTCTTCATTCTCCGAATGCCAGGAAGGATTCTTACCTAGCCTCTGAAGGACCTGACTCAGAAGACATGTCCTACCAAGGAAGCGTCCTTGACATTGAGAAAAACCCTTAGACTTGTTAGAAGACAAATATTTGTACGTTGCACCATTTGTCTTGACTAATTCTGATCATCTATAATTTAGAATTAATTTCCCGTATTAATGTTTTGAAATGTTTTTATATTTAGTGTTGCTCTCCCTTTTTTAAACTTGAAAAAGCTTATACAGACAACAACTTTTTTTCAATGACTTGGTCAATATGGCAGGAGGCTACCTTACACTCAATACCCAATTTACTTATTTTCAAGTGCATTCAAATATTGGATTTGTTCACTGAACAATAACAAAGTATTCATTCTCAGGACATGTATCTTCTTTGACATTTACAGTTTCTTGCTATGTTTTTAGAGAAACCCATGCACTTGTCATTTGGAGTCCGTCGCCATCTTCACGGCACGTTCACTTCGGGTGAGGTCTGTTAAATGGCCAATTGAATGCTCTGTCAAGCAGAACCTTCCTTTGACCCTAACACACACACACACACACACACACACACACACACACACACACACACACACACACACACACACACACACACACACACACACACACACACACACACACCACACACAAACATTTACTGCACTGGCACAGTCTAGCACAATCCTTAGCTGGAACATCAATAGTTTGTTTATAATTAGCCCTGGCACCTCTTGACTACTTAGAGAGAGTGATTGTTTTTGAAAATGGCCCCTGGGGTCCTGTTGACTGATTGGCTTGAGGTGGTTTGGGGGAATAAGGAGGGGGAGCATTGAGGCTCTGCAGTGTGCAGAGGGTCTGTTGCTGGCCCACAGTTGTAGGCTGCATTCCTCCCAAGCCGCTCTGGACCCTCGTCTGACAGCCACTCCGATAATATCCCAGTCAGATAGAGTCGCAGGGGCGGCGTGTCTGAGCCCTGTTCTGAATCACTCAATTAGTGCAGCAGGACGAGGAGG
>NW_011337196.1:556464-566258 GCF_000735185.1 Notothenia coriiceps
GGAGGGGGGGGGGTGGGGTCTGAAATATCTTTGTTCTGCAAAACCCACACTGGCAACACAGAGTAGGCTAGTATACAAACAGTGTGAGCTCAATTAATAGCAGCGGTGTTTATGCAGAGAAATCCAAAGGTGTAAATACAGTTTGTGTGGTCTTGTGGTGAGTTCTCTGTTGGTGGGATAGGTGTGTGTGTGTGTGTGTGTGTGTGTGTGTGTGTGTGTGTGTGTGTGTGTGTGTGTGTGTGTGTGTGTGTGTGTGTGTGTGTGTGTGTGTGTGTGTGTGTGCTGACTGTTTACACAGAGTAACATCACTTCATAACCTGGCTCCACATTGTTGCTAACACCTGCTAAATACACCTATCACCCAACTATGAAGTCAAAGAGGCCTGCAGCTGAATCTGCTAATAAGGGATACATTTAGGAATATATGCATTTAACTCTACCCTCAGTTTGATGTGTACGTTTACTTACCATTGTATGTGATGTCAACTATGTCAGGACATTATCATTTTTTTGAGTTATGAATCATAGTGCACAATTAGTATATACAAATGATTTAAAGTTGGCAGAATGTTTGACAAAATAATCCTAACTCGTAGTTTATTATGGGGCTTTCAACCAGCTCTCACGGTCTTGTATAGTAAATGGGGTTAGCTCTCTTGTCATGCTGAACAGTTAGCCTATTAATAGGACCTAAAAAGCCAAATCAGCTGTTTTAGTAATATCAGAGTTTGAAGTATTTCAGGATAATTCAGTTTATAGACAGCTGGGATTTTAATTCCACAGTATTAGGGATCATCAACATCAATTATCTTAAGGCTGCTCTTACTAATGACTGCTCTTAACTTGACCTATCTTGATCTTAATGCTAAAATATAAGCATTAACAGTAGATAGATCAAAAGAACTATGACACTACATTGAGCTCACTGTGTTGGTCTTTTTTTTAGTTTACCTTGGAAATGTTTTTTTTTGTTTTGTCACTTTTTTTCTTGTGTAAGATGTGCTGTTTTCCCCCTGCATTTCTGCACGATATTCCTGATGTGCTATGAAATAGGTGATGATTTTAAGTCATTTTCTGAGGTTTTGTCTATCTGCCATGTTTTTTAAGTTTCAGAGGATTGAACTCTTGTTCACCGTAAAAAAAAAGAAGCAAAACAAAGACTAAGAGGTTAAATCATTTCTGGAATTGTGTGAAACATGCAGGAGCGTTATGGGAACAACAGCACATGTTATATGTCATGTTGGTCTGTGCATTCTTATGTTTTCAACATCACAGGGAATTTATATTGATACTGGATATGGTTTACATAAGTATAAAATGTTTATGTTAAGCATATTTTCCTCAGAAAGTTAGAAAAATAAGTTAAACATCACTGCTTAGTTCAGACTCAGCTTTCTCAGCCAGTCCTTTGATGAATCTGCCCTGTCGACTTTATCCCATTATAGCAGTGTTTGTTGGCTCATTTTTCATCTGGCACATTGGGACTATTGGGTTTTTAAATGGCAACAGTTTCATTTCAGAGGAAGTGGAGGAGTAGGGGTTAATAGTGAAAACTCTCACCCTGGTCTAGGACTCAGCCAACCATGTTTCTGTGTTTCTGTAGGCCTGCTCAGACTGCTCCACCAGCCTGCGGCCAACCCCTCACCTCCCGCTGACCCGTCACCTGCAGACACCTTCTGAGCTGCCTTTGATCTGCTGTTTGCTCTTATGTACAGTAGGGGTTAATCACACACCTTGAGAGAGCGACGTTGAAATCCATACAATGGCTTCACTGGCCTGTGTTGTCTGAGGGCTAAGAGAGGGATTAGAGATTAAAGGGCAGCCAGTTTGTGAGGTAAACACCAGAGAACAATATTTTACCTACTCCAGGTTTAGTCAGCGGATGTTGATGTCAGTCAACTCTCTTTGACTGAAAGGCTGCTGGCTGCCAGGACTGTGTGTTTTCTCTACTCTTTTTTTCACTTTCTCCTGGAATTTACCTTTGTTGGATTTAAAATTACTAGTATGACAAATGATATTAGGAATACGTATAGGAATTGAATCACATTGACTGTCTTGGGGTGATGAGGGTTAGCATCTGCAATAGTAGCCTCATTAAATGTTTATGTTAGCTCAGCTTAAAAAGGTTATGGTTGTTAATGCGAGGTATCATTTCTTTAATATTGTTAATATGGTGCATTCCAGATAATGTTTGGGATATATTTGACATTGATAAATAACTAATTGTTTGCTGGCGATTTTCTGCATTCTTTAATATATTAGCTACTTCTTTCTTTCTTCCTTCTTGTCTTTTCATAGACCAGAGCCATGAACTCTAAAGCATACTCTCATTTATATCCCCAAGATATCTATTTCATATGGCTGCAGATAAATACAGATTTTGCATTCATGATCTGTTATTATCCTATGTCAGAATAAGTATAAAGTACTACATAAATAAAATGAAAGAAGATATTTAAAATCACACACAAAAAAGAAAATACTTCCACCTCACCAAACTAACATGCTCTTAGTGATCACAAACTCCCAGGCTCAATGACGGTAATATTTTATAAAGCCGACAGTGTTAAAGCTGCAAAGTATTGGGTCCTTACAGTTTCAACCATTTATGGTAACATTTTGTCCAAATCAAAATAAGATTTATTCTAATTAAACCTAGGATAGCTCCGCCATAGCCACCATAAATATGCCACATCTGTCACACTAATATTCCTTCCCGTCTCAGAAGGGTTTGGGGAAAAACATAATTGATCTTCTAATCTGGGAAGTAACCCAACATGTTTTTAAAATGCATTCAATCTTTTAGCTTTGTTGCTTGTGCTGAAAGACCCGCTCATAAGAACTGAAGACATATTCCCTGGATGGCTGAGCACCGTGCTCAGGAATGGGACTGTTTTAACGTTCATTGTAACAAGACGCTCCCTCGTGAACATGGTCATTCACACGATAATTGAAACTGAAGTACATGAGTTATGGTGTAACAATTTCTCCATTAAATGTTGTGGCAGCAGAACGTGAAACAACCTAAAACAGTAGATATCATCTCATGGGAAGATATGCTACACATAATGAAGTGACAGTGAATGCATTTATCCACATGGTGCTGATAACAGGAGATTTACATCAGTGCTCTCTTTGATGCAGACCACCAGCAGGGGTGAAACAAGGACCGGTATCATTCAATTAATTAAATCAACACCATAATGTTGCTGCTGTTAGGGACACATTTTCATTTCTGAGCAGGGGGAAAAACCTTAAGTAGACTTCAAATGTACCATCTGTGTTATATAATCCATTACATTGAACATTCACTGCGCATACATTTTCCTTTGTCATATCATAAACACACAAATCAGTTTGGATTAAAACTCTACCACCATGCACAGTGATGGATTACAAAAGTTACGCAAGTTTAGAAAGTTTCTCAACAATCTATATCTGCTTAGAAATGTTTTGAAAACGCTACAAAAAACAACAACATGGTTTACTTAGCTATGAAGTATGGGATAGCCTACATTTTACACCATAAACTCACACACACACACACACACACACACACACACACACACACACACACACACACACACACACACACACACACACACACACACACACACACACACACACACACACACTTACACAAGTATGGTCACTTAAATATAAAATATTTCATACAAGTATCATGTTATATAACTTCTTCATAATCATTTGTAAAGCATCTAATGCTGTCTATTTACCTCATAGTGATGCAAATAAAATGGATATACTCAAGTAATTTACACACGTTTACTAACACGTCTTCCTGACATCAGACTCTAAAATACATTCACTGCTTTACAATAATTAAGGGGATTTATTTTAGCCAAATGTTACTGTGACAGCTGCACGCTGATGATGAAGCCATTTTGTAAAGTCAAAAATGTGCAGTGCACTTCATTTGCAGATGGATCATGTTATTAAAGTGTTTACCTTGGACCACAGTCTCTAAAATGTTGTGCAATGCAACAGGAAATGTATTAAATGCACAGTGGGACATCAGGGAGTGTGGTTTTACACAACAAAATGTCTGTCACTACATTACTTTTTTAAACCACAAGGAGCACCGTGATTGGCTGTCTCAGTCCCATGTGGTTTTCATGCCTCTACGACCTGCAATAACTTTGCCTCATTGACATGCAGTGCGTGTGAGGGGGATGTTTGCTAAAAAAATTACTCACCAAAAATGTAACTTCGGACACTATTGAGTCACATGTCTAGTCACTTTCAAAAAAAATTTTTTTTGTTTTATGTAGATAATTTTGTGTTTTTCTTCTGGTGATAAAACAACATTGTGACGTCCGACACCCTCTTTTGTCCCAAATGCTCCACAGCTCTGGGTTGGACTGATATCATGTCATCTCATCTTGGAATAATATGCAGCTCATTTTGACAAACTCTATTTTGTGCTCTGACTAAAGCTAGAGTCAATAGCGCAGAAGCATTTGTTTTATTTTCTTGGTGAACTTCTCCTGTAAACCCTTTGCTTGTTGGATGTCATTTGTCATGGAGGACAGGTGAATCTCTGAGTCAAAAGGAAATACACCTAATAGCTGGCTAGGAGCCTTTCTTGATTTCAGTGTTGCACAGAAATGAAATCAATCCCCACTGGCTTATGTAGAACATCTGTTTCATTTTTGAACCTCTTTTTACTAGGATCAACTTTAGTTAAATCTGAGGTTCTGAGTGGAGACAAATTATGCTTGGGTTTGCCTCACAAAAAATATTTCTGGAAAACTATGCAAGAAGAGGAGTGAGAGTTTCGAAAGACATGAAGCCTCTTGTTTCAAAGGGAATTTCTGATGAGATTTCCTAGAAGAGGTGTCGGTGAGAGTCAGATCCTGCCTGTGAATGGGTCTGGTTGCTCTTTTCTCAACGTCTTCATCCCTCTCTCCCACTGAATCTGATGACAAACTAGGTTTAACCTCTCGGCTATGAGTAGCTGGGTTCAGCTTCTTATTGCTTGTGTGGAGGAGTCTCTTCTCTAGTGAGAGATGAGTTCTAGTGACGGGTTATGAATCAGGACAGCAGGAGGTATGGAATCAGATTTCTTCCAGCAGTGTGTGATTTGAGTCACAAGCACCTTTTAATCACTTTAACAGATTGGAATATATCAATGGCTTTGCAAATTGATTGTAAAACAAAAACTGAGATTGTTTGGCTTTCTGCATTATTACTAGTTTAATTCAACATTTGCAAACCTTAGGCCTAAAGTCTCAGACTAAGATGCTTCACTGAGTTCAACAAAAGGCATTCAGATTCCCTTGTGGTTTTTTTAGGTTAAACCTGCGTTTGTTGATTTTTTTGGCCACTTGGGGGCAGTGCATCATGCTGTTAACACAACTTTGACATATTATCATAGAAAGTATCTTTGTTTTAAACATCTAAGAGACACGGAGCAACATTGGTATTTATTTTGAGTTAAGTTTCTGTACAACTACATGTACATCCAATATTCACTCGACTTTTCTTAAAAGCACTGAGCCTGTTTTTCAGGTGTCAGGCTCGAAAATGACATTCCCAGAACAAATGACCATATCTTCCCTTCTAAAAGGGTTAAATTAATCATCTTTTTTCTCAAAGCAATGATAACCCTGTGAGTTGGATGTAGAAAAGTCAGAATCAATATAGATATTTTTTATTTTAAAGCAAATTCAGATTGAACATTTAGTAAAAAAACTGTAAATTAGTGTCCGTCCCAATTTTTTTTACTTATAGTGAAAACTACCCTTGGATGATGGTAAGGTATACTAAAAGCTTTAGGAATCCAAAATACAACATATAATAAGTACCCTGTATCAAGATTGATGCAAAACAAGTGACATTTGACCTTTTTAGACAGATTTAGAAAAAGAAACACTTCTGGGGTCATTTGGGTGGATTTGCCATATCTCTGGTTCCCCTCGGTCGATTTTGATGATTGACATTTCTTTTTAACCGTTAGAGCCAATGGAATCGAGGGGAAGTTCCAAAAAGCAATCTAAACATTACCCATTGGTGAATGAGTGATGCGCAGCCATCATGCCCCGGAACCGGAAGCTGTCATACACTGTCGTAGCTATCGTAGCAGCTAATATGAAATCTCCGTTATTGCCAAAAATATGACGATGGATTATCAGTAATCATTTCAAAGTGACAGACACATTGGATTAACCTATGGATTAACTTTCAGCAGCGTTTTTATCGTTTTAATGCCATTGAACACGACTTTTGATCAGAACACAGCAAAAGGTAAGACTTATTTTCCGATTTGGTCCCGTAAAGCTAATTATTTTGTTGTTGTTTGTTGTCATTTTGCCGCGAGTTCTGATCGCTCACTGATGATACTAATACCTGTTCTGTGGAATCTCAGCTTGCTAATCGATATTTTGTTAGTGCAGATCCGATAAGTAATAAGGGTATTTTAACGTGAGTTCTGTGCTAAGTGTGTTAGCATTTTTTGGGTCAGGGCTAATTCAGAGCCTCTGTTATTACCCTTATGTTTCGTTTTTCTAAAAATTGTTAATATTGTCTGATAACTGAGTTTCTTCCCGTTAAGTGGGTATGACACATTCATAGTTTGTTAAATGTTAAGAAGCCCTCAGACGCTGTTTCTTGCTAAATGTTGCGTTTTGCCCCCGCCAGCGGGGCCGTGAGATTTAACTGGTTAAATCCAACTGGAAACATGTAATAATCAACAGTTCCTCACAAATTCGTGACTCACTCTTTCTGTTTTCCACTAAGGAAGTGTGGACCGATTCTCAGCTGACTTCAGCAATGATCCTTCATCTGTTACCCCAGAGAAGACCGTTTAACTCCAGAGAGGACCGTTTAACCCCGTTTAACCCCGGAGAGGACCGTTTAACCCCGGAGAGGACCGTTTAACCCCAGCCCCCTAACGTCCCTGTTACCTGGAAGTGGAAGATGCCAGCGTAGTCGTCACCAAAGCCCTGGTCCGTGGGAACGACTCTGGCCATCACATACTCGTTCAGGGTCAGGGAGGCGATGGCTGCCAACAGCCAGCAGTCACCTGGACAGGAAACAGGAAACAGGCTCACTACAGTCCCCTGCAGGTTGTAGGGTGCATTACAGGCTCACTACTAACCCCTGCAGGCTTTACGGTGCATTACAAGCTCACTACTGCCCCCTGCAGCATGTCCAGGGCATTAAAGGCTTACTGCTGCCCCCTGCAGGATGCACCGTGCATTACAAGCAAAAGCCAGAAGTCACCATGAAATAATATAGTATATTTCATGGCTTGGTTGAATACTCGATTCTGATTTGTCAAAATTTAAAATTTCAGGTGTATAATACTGGATAACACAATGCTACAAAGCATAATAATGACCGTTGCTACATATATATATATACACATTTATATACATGCATGTATATATATATATATATGCATATATATATATATATACAGGACTGTCTGCATGTATATATATATATATACATGTATATATATATACATTTATATACATGCATATATATATGTACATTTTTCATAATCCAGTCTTGCATATTCATCTGCCCAGTGTTTGAACATGTGGAAACAAAACTTTAAAAGTTGCTCAACAAAAGAGTCTGTGGTTTAGAATGGCACGGCATGCTGTGACTCATACACCACACCAGGGAGGGTGTGTGTGTGTGTGTGTGTCTGTGTGTGTCTGTGTGTGTAAGGGTGTGTCCTCATTGGTTGACAGCCCGGTAACTACCCCGAACACCCGGTTGTACCCTACCACCTCACTCTGTGGAAACTGAATTCAAGCACGGACTAAAATACAAACCGGTTGCCTGAAACAATTACTTTTTAGACCTGAACACTTCTGCAACCACCAGTCCAATTCTTGGGTGCTCGACCTTTCCTTACAAAGGTGTGACCATTATATTCTAGTGGGTGAACGGAACCCTGCGAAGTTAGACCGGTCACCTGAGGAGCAAAGGGAGATTAACTCGGAGCGCTACGCTTCTCCCTTCGGATTCCTGTAAGGTACCATGGATTGCATCCAATAAAATAAAGGGGGTTATATACGGACGACCCGGTCAGGATGTCGTCTTAGTTTTGTTCGCCTTTCTGGCCGACTGCGTTTTAGGGAAAAACCTCAATAATACCATAAAGGACTTACTCGCTCAGCAAATGCGAAACTGTATACGCCAAAACTCCAGTTGCTCGTTGAACTAGTTGTCCGAAACGGGTATGTCACCGGTAGTTTTCTTGGTACCTTCGCATCGGGTGGGAATAGCTACGGTACACCTTTAGGACACCTGCGCTGAAGTGTCTTGGGAAGGAACTGTTGACTACAAACCCTGTGGAAACTCTACCTTCCCTACCGTGTACTCAGTTTACCGTCGCAGCGGATACGACTCGGGACTAACCGACTCGTCCTGTCCTTCTTTCCTCAGGACGACGTGTAAAACGACAACCGTTAGAGAAAGAGAAACGTGGACTATGTATAATTTACCGTGTCTTACTGTGTGTCCCAAAAAGGGGGATAGTTGAGTACAAACCGGCCGGTCGGGTTCCGAAAAGGTAACCTGTAACGGAGACCAGACCTAGGTCCCTCGCTGGTTTGATGAGTAGTCCATACAGTTCTCTGGAACTGGTTTGAGATTGACTTTCGATGGCAAATCGATGACTTGTTCAGACCTTTCAGGAAAAGTCTTGTTTGTCCTCCAATACTGTTGTTATTCCTTACCCTCCTTTAGATCGGACGGATGCACATGTAATTTCCCCGTTCACCGGGTCCCGGTAAACTTGAGGTATCTCTTATCCACAGTTGAAAAAGAATAAGTTGGACCCTTGAAAAAACAACGCATCGCTCCACTAAAGGTAAACACCTTTAACGTTTAACCTGAACTCCGGGGAGGTTTCGTGACCCCTTGTTGTTTCGAAAGGCGTTTGAGGAGTAGTAAACAAGACTACCCGTTCTGTGTCGTAAGGTGGACTACTCCAACTCCTTATTTAGGCCTGAGGCCTCCACCACAAAACTCAGGGTTACGGGAACTTAGCCCTAATTTGAACGAATTGTTGCCCGGGTGGAAGGTTCATTAAGTTTGTTATAGCAAACACCAACACCATCCGAGTCAGTTTCGAAGTTACCGAGAAACGCCATTACACCTTTGTCTATGCAGGCTAAACGTCAAAGTGGGACGGCCCATTAATGGTCCGAACGTAGAGGAGGAGGTCATGAGGCGGCCATCAATAAAGCGACTGGTATAAGGGGTTCCCCCCAATATTTCGGAACTGCTCCTTTCATCCCGTAACCCGGCAACCGAAAAACCGACTGGAAGCCACCGGATCTACAAAATACACTTTAGATTCCACCGTAACACACCAAACTATTTATACGAGTTTACCAAGCTCCCACACTCCTTGTCGACGTAATTCAATGTTTGAAACGCCGACCAAATGTTTGATAGATAAGGGTAAACATACCAAATTTTGCTCTATTCGAGTTTGGGAACATTCGGGAGGGAACAAAGACCTTCACATCAAGACCCCTTGGTAAACACCTCAATTAATCCTCAAGGATACCAGTAACAAGCAATGGCGGACCAGGAACAACCAATACTTTTCCAAAATAGTACATTGGCCAGACCGTTTTCCAGTTGGCGTTCATGTTGGGACAATTCCGCCCCATTGATTTCATGGAGGGGCGTTTTTGCGGAGCCAATTCCATTCAAGGTAACGGTAAAAAAAGGAAGCACCATTCGTACTACCTTTGGCAATGGGTCCTACCTTCGGGTTAGGCACCGGCAATGCCAATGCGTCG
>NW_011337196.1:566303-576068 GCF_000735185.1 Notothenia coriiceps
GAATTGACCCCTCTGAAAAACAACAAAACATAAATAGAAACGACATTTGTTATCTGGTACATTGTAGAATCCTGTATGTACTTGTATCAAAATAAGGTTTTTTATTAGTCTAAAACTCTACAATAACATACCGTGTCACCCTGTCTATGATCCCGCCGTCCACATATACGTTTCCTGACATGATCTAGGCTTACACGCACACTGGCCCAGTGCCACATTGGGTTTTAAATATAGGTCTTGGGAGACGATAAAAACTAGTGAAAGCTCAATTATCTCTACTTCCAGAGCAATCAAATTGTTAAATTACTTCCAATGACATTTCAAGTTGTGCGTTCTTTCATCTCTGCCATGGTCCTCTAGGGCCAGGCCTTAGGGCCGGAATTTGTTGCCTGCTTGGCAGACATGTTAGGAGCCAAGGCAATCATTAATATATATATATATACTTATAATCACTTATACCTATTATAAACTCTATACTACTATAACTACCACTCGCGACAATTTCCATACCCTCTTGTTTCTGTCATTTTATGATATCTGGTGGTCAGAGGTGAACTTTCCTCTTAGCTCTTCACGACTCTCATGAATTAATGCACTCAAGCAAGAAGACTTCCTGTTGTATACTACACTTCTGCGGAAAAACCTGACTATAACAAAAACCTAAGCACTTTCTCTTCTATAGTCCCCACTGATGCACCAGCTACACTTTCCATTGAACAAATCATTCACATTCTCTAGCCTAGGTGTTTCTCCACAACATTTCACGGCAACAACCAAGAAGTGCTCGATGTAGCATGAAAGAATGGTGTTTTCATCTAGTGGTTGGCGTTCTTCTGTCACAAAGCTGCACACAGCTACTACTGCGCATTATCTTCCGTGGGACAGGGGAAGTTATCTCTGGGGACCCATTGTATGCGCGGGGCCAGTTCTTGGACTGTGTTCTGTGGCACCCTCCCCCCTACTCGCTGCACACAGGAGGTTCGTCGGCGAGACCAAGGCTGGAGGTCTCGATCCCAGAGGAAACGTCTTGGCTCAGGGGGCCTGTCTCCCCCTCTGCACTCTCACTGGGCCTGGCGGGGAATGCCAGGCCATGGAGACAGTAGCGAGTGCGGGGTGGGGGTGGGGGGGGGCGACGGGGCGGGGGGGGGGCGGGGGGGTTGGCCTGTAGACAGCCCAAATGCAGCACGAAGAGGTGCTAGGGCCGGCATCTTGCCCTCTCACTGACCAGGGATCTGGTCAATTGTCCTGTCCGCCAAGGGTCGCGGCCCAGCTTAGCGCACCAAACCTTATCTCCACGTCGCCTCTGCTGGGCGCCTGCGAGTCAGGCTGTCTCCATTGCGGCCCACGGCACGCCGTTATCCGCTGCTGGCGGTGCAGAGGAGGATGGTGGGAAGGAATGCGGCGGCCGAGGGAGGGACGCCGCACGCGCCACGCGGGACGCGCACGCGCGCTCGCGCGCGGGGAGGAGGGTGGGGGTGATGCAGGGGGGAGAGAGAGAGTGGCTTGAGGCAGGGAGGGACAGGAGGGGGCTCAATGAGAAACTGGCCCTGTAGGCCTGCCAAGTCGCTGAGCTATATGGAAAACACGAGCTGCCTCAAGGGTAACAGGACCACTTCTGAATTTCTAGAAACAAAAATAGCTCCAATGTCTTGCTACGACCTCTCTGTTCTCTGGGCCTCGTCGCTTTCCGCGTGTCTGTCACATTCAAATTCCCACACGAAGACAAAGATCATGTTCAAACCTAAAAAAGCCCTCAACAACAACTTAATTTACTGTTAAGAAGAGAAAACAAGGGACAGAAATGTAATAATTGTGTGGAGCCGAGTGTATTTATCATTCCTTCTCTTCTCTCAGACGGAGATGACCTCTCGGTGACCAATTGTGTGGACCTCAATCGTGGTCCCTTTGGTGAACCATTTCATCATTTAAACAGCATGAGATCCAATTCTCATGACCTAATGCATTGTAGAATGCCTGAAATCTGCTGCTTGTGTTTTCTCTTCTCTCCCTCAACCCTTTCTCATCAACAGCACAGGGATCTAAAACAGGAAGCTGCTAGGACAAGGTGGTGAGCTTGCAGTCGACACAGGACTGAAATCTGTGCACTTAGAAAGACTTTTATAATGTCAGTTAAACATAATTATGTGGGCATTTTGGAATTTATTTGATAGTTAACAGTTTAGATGTAAAAATCAAACACAGGGAAAGAGGGGCATGCATCGAATAAACAAACCAGGGATATGACAGTTTTGGTAAAAATCTGCAATTTCTCATTGAATAGGAAAACTATGTGCTGTATGGTAATTCACAATGAAGCTTGTATGTAAACTGATGAATGTTTACAATGAACAACTTAACACCAAACAACAATGTAGCTTTTAGACAATGCTGCCAAATAGAACATTGTGTTCAATGACAACGTTAAAAAAAAAAAATTCTTCTCCAATAACTGTAAATGGAAACTACTGTGATAGAGTTAGGGAATGATAGGGGCACTCTGGTCCCTCATTGCATATTAATCGTGATCTCAGACCAAAATTGACTTAATTGTGGTACTCTTAACACCTGTATGATCAAGCTCTTTTACCCGTCTGGATAAAAGAGACAATTAAAGGTGGGGTAGGTAAGTTTGAGAAACCGGCTCGAGATACACTTTTTGTTATATTCCATGGAATGCTCTTAACATCCCGATAGCAATGAATATCTGAAGTTCTTTGACAAAAAATCCATTAAAAAATGTCATCTGTGGAAGCCGTAGTACTGTAAAAAGCACGACCAATCATTTGAGCCGGCCCGGCTAAAATAACTGGATGGCCTACCTGCCTGTCAGCCTTCCATCTGTGCACAAACTTATCTAATTTCCTCATTGGTCATGTGCGCGTTCGTGTGTGTTGGAGGAGGGGCTCTGTAAGGAAGTCTGAAGGAAGTAGCAGATTTCTTCCGGCTGTGTATTTTCAAATTCTAGCGCACTCGAGCTGGTTTCTCCAAAATGACCTACCCCACCTTTAAGTGGTGAGGTGACAGTGTTACATATTTGTATCCCACTTAACATAGAATAATGTATAGGATGCTTGCTTGGCCTTGTTTATGCAATGACTTATCTTACATCCCGAAATAACTGCACTGTATGTTCATTAGAAATCTCCAACTTATGTTTATAAACTCCTGGGACAATAACTTGAAGAAACTTCAGTGCCCAAGAGTAGGAATGACTTAGCATTAGTTATTTTGGCGCGAGGAATATACATTGGTATCAAGAAATATAAAGTGATAATGATTTCAGAAATCATTATCACTTTATATTTCTTGATACCAATGTATATTCCTCGCGCCAAAATAACTAATGCTAAGTCATTCCTACTCTTGGGCACTGAAGTTTCTNTATTTTTCTGACGACTTTTTACTTTTATTCCTTACATTTTCCAAACAGGTTCGTTACTTTAGTTTTAATCTGTGTTTGGTGGCGTGATCTTTATTATTTAGAGTCATTGCGTGCCTATTGATTTGAACACGATCCGTTTATCCATCATTTCCTGGTCTTCTCTAAAGAAGAGGGACCAATGAACACGTTGTCATGTTGCCGTTGTTCAGTATGGAAACATTCATTAGCTAACAATGACATTATTGTTTTATTAATATAAATGTCAAAAGTCAGTTACTAAACAGTTGGTAGTTATGGGTACTGTTTACTTAAGTACATTTCAAAGCCCATATTTCTTTACTTTTGCTTGAGTAAAGAAGTTTAGTCAGTACTTCTAATTTTACCAGAGTATTTTTAAACACGAGTATCTGTACTTCTACTTGAGTAAAGGATGTGTGTACTTTTCTACCATCTCTGCATACACAAAGATACATGCACTTTCAGGGCCATGAAACCACGAAAACATCACCTATGTGAGGAAACTATACCAAAATCAAATACAAATATACTGTAGAGAAGAGAATTCTTCTAATTCCAGAAATCCCTAATAAAAAAAAATCCTAACAAATCCCTATCTACAATACGATAATACAAATAGTTTGTTATTGTATGATTTTTGACCCTGAGTTCTCCCATATTCCCCAGTGGAGAATCAAATATATCAACATTAGCAGCAGTGGTCAGATAAGGTGTGCGTTGATGAAGGATTTAGATAAGAGCGAGTGTGTGAGTCCAGCGCTGAGCTCTCACACAGGGACAGCTCCTTCTAATGGGACCGGAGTCTTATCAGAGGAATCAGGAGAGCTCCCTGAGGTTCACCTCGCAGGCGTTTGGATGACACTTATATATCCCAGTGATGTACTGAGCAGAAGGATGAAGTGAATAATATGCTTAATAGGTTCAGTGAATAAAATCTTGTTTTTATTCTGTTCAGGGAGTTTTGCAAACTCAATAGTTTATCGAGTTGCTGGGAAAGATTATGTGAAAATAATCGACTAAAGCTTTCGGAAATACACTTATTTATACCTTCCCAAGACTTAGAGTAGAAAATCAATACCAGTTTTATGTATGAGAGTGAATATGTTTAGTTAGCACAAAGACTGAAAACAAGGGGCAACAGCTAGACTGGCTCTGTCTAACATTAGATATTAGTACCTCTTAAGCTCACTATACATGTTTTACATAGGCTTATGTGCTGGAGCAGTCGCTTGTATGTGAGTATGGAGTATTCATTGAAAAGTGGCAGTTACACTGAAGAAGTAATGTGTCTGTGTTTCTAATTCTTGCCATCTCAGAGTGTGCCTGTTTGTGCCTGACACACACAGATATGCTTATCCTGGTTGTGTGTGAGTGCTCTGTGGTCAAGAGGGCAGGGCTGGTTGTGGTCGAGTCCACAGTTAGAGGAGGAGGAGGGGGGAGGCACGGAGAGGTCTGCAGTTGTGGCCTGGGATTGATGACTCTGTTATAGGTCGTGGGGAAAGAGCCCACCCGCGTGACACAGACCCCCACAACATCAAACATGCCGTATTGTGTTGATCTATGGAGATGGCTGGGCAGCACTTTCAACTGAGTCAGGCCAGGTCCATCAAAGGATTTATCTCTTCACAAGATTAAAGGGGGCCAAGGCGTCTGCCAAACAAAGGCTAACTCTGAGGGTCAGCCCAGGTCCTGAACTGAAAGATTTACACAACCTTCAGGTCGTAGTAAGACCCAGAAGAAGACATTTCAGGCTCTATGACGTCGGCCTTAAATCTGACAGCCTGTAAATTCAGTTAGCAGTTAGCTAGCGGATACTCCATCACGATTGTCCACCATGAATGATAAATGATCCATGAATATAATTTTGACGTGGATGTCTTTGTATGTTTGAATGTTAAGCAGTACCATCTGATGCTAAAAACACATTAGCACACACTTTCTGTCTGACCGTGAGGCAGGCAGAGTTAGAGTTATTCAAAACCTCCTTTATATTTCTGACATGTTCCTGGCATCCTTCGGGATTCCACAGTAATGACGAAATCACTTTTATGGAACATTAGGTCAGTCATTTTTTCATATCTCTTTTGAAATAGTAAGACGGGATCTATAGCTAAACTTGTACGTGAAAATCTACTACTTTTGTACCATTTCTTGTCATTTCCAGTGACTTGTTCCTGTTGCTTTGACCTTTGAACCCCTTCCTATTAGTCACTTTGTAATGTTTTTAGTCTAGGAATGCAGGGCTGTTTCAGTGTTGCACGTATTCTTAGATGCTTTGGATAATCTAACAGCTAAATGCCAAAAACAACGTAATGCTGCATCATTTTTATGTGGAGTACAATGAACATTAATTATTAACCATGTGTATAATTTCACTGCTAATGTTCTTCCTCATTTTCTGTTGTTCAAACACCAAATGCAGACATGAAAAACAATTTGCAAAAATTTCCAACTTGTGTTTTTCTTTTAGACGACTTTGCTCCTTTTAAGAGTATTAGCCAGTGTTTTTGATAACATACTTTGCTGTTTTCGTTCTGTCTCACAATGAAAACACTCATTTATATTCATTTGGAATTGAGTGGGTGAGAGACATAAAGTGGACTTGTGGTAAGATATGATCGGACGACGTGGGCTCGCACACATGAGCACGCAGGGTTTTAAACAACACTCAACCTTGGGCAAGAAAGCCTTAAATCAGGGTAAAGCATTTGCAGGAATGTACCTTCACATAGCATTCACATGGGAATATTTGTCTCACTTATAAAACCCTAGCTTCAGAGTGTTAGGTGATGCTAATGGAAGAGTGAGATGAAGGGAAGAAAATACTTTTATTTGAGTTCTTCTGTTCCTCTTAAGCTGTCAATCCATAATAACTTTAAAGAAGAAGAGAAATGTGACCCGTGAGGACTTTTTTACACCTCGTCATTAATAAATCTACAGCACTGTTTTGATTGGCAACCTGCTAGCCATTGTCTAATTTCAAGGATAACAATAACTATGCAGCTGAGCTTTTTGCAGGAAAAAAAATAAAAAGGTTTTGGACAATTAAACTTTCTAAAGAAGGCTTTACTCCTGCAGATTATGAACTTTGAAAGTATTTATGCATTAAACAAATATCACAGTCTTTATTCTTTGAGTGTGTGTAGGTGTGTGCCTGTGAGTCTGTCTGTTGGCCTATCTGTGTATCCACATATCAGTATTAGCACAGTGTTGCTACGTGCTTCACCACCAAGCCTCGCCCATAGTAGGAGGAGAGTACAGGGCAGGGTCAACACTGTGTGAGCCAGAAGAAACGCTGTGCCTGGCACCACCACACACTCACACACACACACACACACACACACACACACACACACACACACACACACACACACACACACACACACACACACACACACACACACACACACACACACACACACACACACACACACACACACAGGCAACCTTGGGAAACACAGCCAAAGCAGAACAGAATGTACATTAAGGAGGTCGTCTCTCCTATGCTCTTCTCTAACCACCGTCCATTCTTACCACATAGTGAGGCTAAAAATGATTGGGTAAACTTATCTCTGTCTTATTTGTGCTACTTCCCATTTTCTTCACAATTGTGTCAGTGAAATCAAGGCTATTTTGAACCCAAAACTATGGCTAAAATAGCACCCGTTCCATTTTACTGTGATTTTTTGCATTTTTATGTCTTTAGATTAAGAACGTTTAAAGGTTGAAGAGTAGAACGCCATAATCAGGCCCTCGCCCTGCTGCTCCCTTCCTCCTCCAGTCACTGTCAGACAATTTTAGCATTGGAGGTCACATGGCTAAACTCTGCCTTGTAAACACCCATTTCACGGTTTTACCTTTGTGTTAAATGTCCTGCTTTAACAGTGCACCAAATGAGTAGCAGATGAGGGGATTTGTGTGCGTAAAGTTTATAGGTGTGCATGTGTCAGTGTCGGGTGTGCTGTCAAGTAGGACTTGGAGGATCTATTGCAGTTCCTGGGACTTTAGAGTTAGTACGGGGGGGAATAGTGCTCTACTTTACAGGAAAAATCTGAAATGGTGCCCTTAAAGGTAGCTGACCCACAGAAGAATCAAAGCTAGCTCAAAGCTAGGATTTAAAAAGGTCAGTTTTGAGGGTTTATGTTTCCATCAGGCACTACAACTTGAACTTTAAAATACAGACAGAAATACAAATTCTTAGACGTTTTTTAAAGGATTTATTCAAAACTGTTGCTGCATTAAATGATTTACTTTGATTAAATACCACTTTGGTCTTATAGCGTTACTTTTGGCCATTATTTCTATGGGGGGTGGGGTAGGTAATTTTGGAGAAACCAGCTTGAGTACGCTAGAATTTGAAAATACACAGCCGGGAAAAATCTGCCACTTCCTTACAGAGCCCCTCCTCCAACACACACGAACACCCACATGACCAATGAGGGCACGAGATAAGTTTGTGCGCAGATGGAAGGCTGACAGGCAGGTAGGCCATCCAGTTATTTTAGCCGGGCCGGCTCAGATGATTGGTCGTGCTTTTTACAGCGCTACGGCTTCCACAGATGACATTTTTTTATGGATTTGTTGTCAAAGCACTTAAGATATTCATTGCTATCGGGATGTAAAGAGCATTCCATGGAATATAACAAAAAGTGTATCTCGAGCCGGTTTCTCAAACTTACCTACCCCACCTTTAAGCCATGTTTACGTTAACTGAAAATGTGTATGTAAATGTTCCTATATAGTTGGACACTTGCAGCCACTCCTAAATATTGCTGATGTCATAAAGTTAAAACTTGTAATAGAGATATATCTACCTTTTCCTCATCTGCAGATTAGGTCTTACAAAAATAGAGAAAACATGTTAAATAAATCAAAAGCTTGAACTTCTTTTGGACACTGCCAAGAACATAGCATTCTCTTCACCAGAAGAGGTCCCTGTTGTACCTTAAATCTGCACAATGCTGCATGCCTCTCACATTCCGCATTAGACAAAGGAGCACGTATAACTGATGTTTATAAAGCCCCTGGTTGAATGTACATCATAATCTCAGTGTGTGTGTACTTCAAACCCCTGGCTGTGTGTTTTATTGATTGCTGAACTGCTGTGACTGACACAGGTTAGAGGCACCGTTGATATACACTCTTTATCGATTCACTCATCCTTTACAATTATGGGTAGGATATATACAGCACCACTGATGATTAATGTTTAGTTCACTTTTTGTTTTCTCTTAATACTTAAAGAAGTTGTAAGTCTTGACAATGGTTTTACAGGGATAGATTCCCCAACATTCATAACCAGAATGCTACACACAATATACATTTAACATTTACCCATACCCTGCAGATGTGTTCTGATGCTAATCTGTAGGCAGCCTGGGCAACAATAAAGTGTATGAACTGCAGGTTCTTTAGTCGCAGTTAATCTGAGCGGCCCATCAGTCCCTGCAGCGCCGCAGCAGAGACTCCTGCCCTCGATGAGAAACTCTGAGCTTCCTGTGTTTGTGTGAAGTTTCCTACTCATGAAGTACTTCAGCACCTCATTGTGAGGCTCCGCACACATGAGACTACTATTACTTTCACAATGATTAAAGACAAACATGCCAACGTTCATCATACATTTCCCTCACTACCATAAGAGGTAGAAACACAATACTGTAATTTCTTGATTAAACATTTATTTTTAAATTGAAAGACAAATGGGATTAAGGTGAGAGGACAGATTCTGGAAGGAAGAAGGCAAAGAGACAACAATAGGGAAATAAAACTGAGTTGTCCAGGTATTTATTGTTCTTATAAAAACATGGAACAAAGCTCTCACTGGGAGAAAATCCCTGTCAGTGACGTACGATTAGTGTTTCTGGTAATCCTACGCCTGGGAAACGTTTCGCCCTTTTGTTTTTTTGCACCAATAACATTTTGAGCCATTGCAGGGTAAAGCAATTAAAATGCCTCACCATCTATTTCAGGGGTGCTAATGTCACTGCTTGCCTTAGTTGGTCTTGCTGGGACACACACTTTACATGTCTCACACACACACACACACACACACACACACACACACACACACACACACACACACACACACACACACACACACACACACACACACACACACACACACACACACACACACACACACACACACACACAGACGTGGGAAGTAGTGGAGTACAAATACTTCGTTACTGTACTTAAGTACATTTTTCTGGTATCAGTACTTTACTCCACTACTTATTTTTCTGACGACTTTTTACTTTTATTCCTTACATTTTCCAAACAGGTTCGTTACTTTAGTTTTAATCTGTGTTTGGCGGCGTGATCTTTATTATTTAGAGTCATTGCATGCCTATTGATTTGAACAC
>NW_011337196.1:576134-581941 GCF_000735185.1 Notothenia coriiceps
TCACCTCTTTCGCAACGTTGAACTTTCACAAGCTACTCTATAATATAATGTATTGTTAGAATCAGTTGCCATATATTCTAAAAAAATAAAGGTCATGAAAAAGACATCTGACGACTAAGAGGGATTACAGGATGTTTACCACGCAAATCGCCTTTAATATTCGTGAATGGACAACAGCATTCCATCTCAGTAAGATAAAGTAATTGCTATACACCATTCAGCGAAAGTTCTCCAACCCAGTCAAAACCTGCTCCAGGTAATCTTATCCTACCTTCCGGTTGCCTTGTCCTTCAGATTTCGCCCGGACAGGAACACCCTCCCGAGTTGGTTCGTGAGAGCAATCTGGTAATTTACTGGAATACCATTATTTGCACAAATGTGCAGAACACGTAAGTACGTTTTGTATACCGGGCTCAACTCAGAATGCCAAACACTTTCCACCTCCGCTCGTGACATTAAGCACATTAGTGTTTGCTACGACAAATCACAGAAGTTTCAGAGTCTACCACACTCGCTCTTCCGTTTGACCTCATCCCAAAAGCCTTCACGCTTCTCTTGCCATCCCCTCCTTCGGGACTGTTGCTGTGTCTGCCTCAGACTCGCACTCGATACATCTTACTTCGCCTGCTACTCGAGCTGGACTAGCTTTTCACCGTCTCTACTATCTCCATCCTACCTACTCAGCGACCTCCACGCCCCCTGGGCTCTCGCGCCTATACCTCCACACTCAACGTCACACGAGCGATCGTGCACAGCTTCTCTCTCAACCTCATCATCTATACCGTATCATCCACCGACAACCGGTCTCTTCAACGACAGTGACTCTCAGCTATCATCCTTCCCACCACACCCACCCACCCACACAGCACCCCACATCCACCCCAAACACAGGCCCATCACCCACGCCACCATCACCACCAGGCTCCAATCCCCACCAACCATACAGTACCACCCCCCCCCGCTCCTCACCCTCGTCTCTGCCCGCGCGCTATAAACATATATAAAGAAGAGAGATATCAACTCCACAAAATGACAGGCGTCGATGGCTTACAACACACATCATCACCTATAGCATCATCGCATAACTGTTGAAAGGCAAATATGAGTCTGTGAGCCTATAACACTATTCCAACAGATCACAACAACTTCATACAAAAATAGCAACATTAACTACTCGATGCCTTATGTGGCACTCTAAATGAGTAGAATACAAGCTAACACATACTTTCATGTTGAATGGTTGCTTTACGCCTTGCTGCCCGCTCCCTCTGCGTGCCGGCACTCTTGGTCTGCCTGACTCCGCGCTCCCCGCCCCCTCGGTCGCTCCGACTCGAGCCTCCGGCTGGGCTCGATGGGACCGCGGCCGCGCGTGCCGCCGCGCGCTGGCGCTGATTCGGCCCGCTCGGTGGTCCCGACCGCCAGTCAGACGAGCACCGCCTCGCGAGCTCGTGAGACCTCGCCCGCATCGCCCGACGCGAACTGATGGCGCCTCCGCCTGCCCATCGCTGCGCTGCGTGCGCTCTCGAGATCTCCGCGGCACACACACACAAGATAGTGATCGTCGCGAGCTAGGTCCGAGAAAGACTCGAGTCGATAAGTAACACAGAGTATGGCGAGCACGTCTACAGGCGCATGCAGGTACGGTAACACAATATGAGAAGTGTAGGGTTGAGTTGGTAGGAGCTCTAAGGTCGAACTACACAGTAGAACACATGTATAGCTATGGTCAGACACGAGAGAGAGAGATGACAGAATAATCAGACACACACACATAGCTCGGGTCGACGGAACTCAGACCTCTTGGACTGCTGCGCTCAGCTCAGGCACACACGAGCGCTACAGCACACACTACGCTCACAGGTCGATAGAGAAGACAATATAGAGATAGGAGGAGAGACACATAAGAAGACGCGCACGCGCAGTCTGTGCTGGAGATGACCTCGGTGGACTGAGCGTCGAGGCTACTCGCAGCTTTGGCGTTCGAGCTGTATACACGCGAAGCTCAGAGAGGAGGTGAGATGGCGCCCCTGTATGTCATGCTGGTTGTTATCCTCCTAGTTTATAGCTCTGAGAGCACACGACACTTCATCACACTCACTCCACTCCTCACACCTCCCCCTGAACTCACACAACGCTTGCACACTCTCCTCCGCTTCACACCTCCGTCACACCCTCCTCACCCGCCCGCACGACGCCAGCTCCACGCTGTCACACGCCACCACACCCCCCCCCACGCCACTAACACACACTACTCCACTCATCACGCCACCGCAATGCTCTACCCACCGCACTCACCCAGCCCTCTATCTCACGCAGACACCAAGCAATGGCCACGCGCAACCTCAAGCCTTTGAACACCTCACCCCATCCGTCGCACCGCAACCTCTGCGCAACTTCTGCTGACTCTCTCCACGCTCACGGCACCACACCTCCTCACTGTCCTCTGCCCTCAAAAGCACACTGTTCTGTACGACACACACACACCTCACACAACACCACGTACTTCTACTCGTTCTGACAACACGCTCTCGCACACCACACACGTCATTCTAACATCTACAGAATTGCTCACAACCAACTCGAGGTGACCACAAACACACACGACCACACAAACAGAGAGGACGTACATTCAACACAAGACTACCAGTGTCCGCTGTGGCTAGGAACTTGTCTGAAATATCCGCACTCCCCCGCACTTACTTACTATCTACTTGACAGCGCACACAGCAGTTGTCCATAATCACACCATCATTCTACCATGCTCGTTAGTCCAATTCACGAAATATTAAACTTATTTGTGATAAACTCCATTGTAAATCCTCTAGTCGTCAATGTTTTTCATGACTATTTTTTAAACCATGGCAAACTATTCTATACTAAATTATATACTAAGCACTTGTGAAAGTCAACGTTCAAATACATACAGACTGCTACAATGTTTTCGCCTGCCCAAAGAGGGGACGGAGCCACCATTTACCAGTGGGGCCCTGCCACATTTGGAAATGTTAATTGTTTTTACAATTACATCTAGTGTGCGTTAACATTTGTAGGTATGGTGCACCGCCATAATGTAGGTGGCCATTTGTTAAAGAAAAATGCAAAAATTTCTGCTTTTTGCAACAGCTATACACCAAGTCCAGTAATCTACAGATTGTGCAAATTAACACATGGAACAATAAGTGTGAAACGTAACTACAACAAATAATATATCATACCTTATATGGGCAGATCAATTGTAACAGTAACCAACCGCATCATGATATCATTCCCCGGGGATCTATTTGATCCCTTATCTTGGAATACAATGTGCCTGTTGGAGTAGTTATTATTCACTTGAAATGTTCTGCTGTAAGGCTCGAGGGATGCAATGATTTTACATTTTGATGTTATGATAATAGTCTGAGGAAACATCACCTTTGTCAGGGTTTTACAATTATTACACTAAGGATAGATGAATGTGTACTTATAATTCGAGGTTTTATAGGATTTTTCCACAACATTTTTGGCATTTTCAGCTGCTGTGCCTATTTACCTTTATTAACCCGATTAACCAGTTTTCCATATTTGTCAAGGAGCAACAGTTGCTGTAAGGAACCTTAACGTACCATAATGTACTTGTTTAGAAAGTGAGAACAAAAACACTCAGTGTAGCTGAACTGTTAAAATTGACATGGGTTAAAGGTGGGGTAGGTAAGTTTGAGAAACCGGCTCGAGATACACTTTTTGTTATATTCCATGGAATGCTCTTTACATCCCGATAGCAATGAATATCTTAAGTGCTTTGACAACAAATCCATAAAAAAATGTCATCTGTGGAAGCCGTAGCGCTGTAAAAAGCACGACCAATCATCTGAGCCGGCCCGGCTAAAATAACTGGATGGCCTACCTGCCTGTCAGCCTTCCATCTGCGCACAAACGTATCTCGTGCCCTCATTGGTCATGTGCGCGTTCGTGTGTGTTGGAGGAGGGGAGGGGTGTATTTTCAAATTCTAGCGCACTCGAGCTTGTTTCTCCAAAATTACCTAGCCCACCTTTAAGTGAACATTTCCAAAATTAGATTTTGAGTTATTAACTTTATTTGTCACAACCATAGGTATTGATAAATGCTAATCAAACTACTAATTGATAATATTCTCAGATATTCAGAGTTTGCCTTAGAGAAATAAAGAGTTTTCCTTTTATTAAGATGCTCTGCTGATGTCACTGACTCACATGTAGAGAATGGCTTTGAAAGACACTGAGTTAAATGACTTTCTGCAAATATTATTTCCCTTTGTCAAGGCCAGGAGTGTGATTGTGATTATAACCATGTTAGATATTTAGCTCACATGGTCTGTTATTCTAGAACAAAAGTTCAGAATAACAGAACTGACACACTGGGAGCACTGGTTGTTTTGTAGGCTTAAAAGAAGCTGATGTGTGTTCTGCTGCTACATGTACTGCCAGGAACAGGGCAACAGGGTATACAACCGGGTTCAAAGGTCAGTGGGGCCCAGGAGTATTTTTTGTCCCCCAGGACTCCGTTCAAGACAGGGAGTATTTCACTTTTCTTTTTAAATCTGAAATGGTATAACCTGCTGGAAACATTCCCTAAGGTTATCTGTTGTTTTTTGTAAAGGTTTGTACGGTGGCCCTGAAGTGCAAGACACCACAGCATTTCCCAAAACACTACAGTATTTCAGAAAACACTACAGCATTTCAGAAAACACAACAGCATTTCAGAAAACACTACAGCATTTCAGAAAACACAACAGCATTTCAGAAAACACTACAGCATTTCAGAAAACACTACAGCATTTCAGAAAACACCACAGCATTTCAGAGAACACTGATTCTATAATTTAGGGTGCATTTCACATCAACAAAACAGTACAAAAAAAAGTGTTCTTTCTCAATAGAACAATCAGTGGTTCAAGTTCCTCAGTGTAACATATCCACTAGTTGCAAAGCTTAAACATTTTTATTTTATTTTTTTATTTTAAGGGAAAGGATGTTTTCACTACTCAGTTTGTCAACTATGTTACGGACAAACTTGATGTCATTACAATCATTTGATTACAGTTTCTCGATTGCTAACACAAATTTATTTTTAAATCGCTCAGTTTCTCAGAACACTAAACACAATTCACAAAACCACACACCCAAAGTGCAAAACACCTAATTTCTCTTGCTAAGTGAATAACTGCACTCAAAACTACATAAACACTTACCAAATGCAAACTTTAGCACCAAATATAACACACTTCATTCATAATACTAGATGGTTTGACCACCCAACTACACCCTGCTGAGCATACTCTAAAGCACTTTCATGTTATGGGCTATGCTTTGTACATAGAGGTTTCTGCAGAGAAAGATTGCTTGACTATACAGAAATACAGTAAATGAAAAAATACAAATGAGTTGTTGAAAAAAATCACATTTTATTCAAAAATCACATTGTGCAACATGCATCTCAGCACATAGTTACTATGCTTTGGATCTCTCTAAGTGTGATGGCATTGTTTGCCAAAACCAAGTTTGTAACTGCTGCTTCCTGTGCCTCATTGAACATCCTTAGCTTTCCACCTGCACCTCTTTTTTTCTCAGTCCTTCAGATAAACAACACAGACATAGTGGATGGTCAGTGTCTGTGTTGCATAAAAGTAAGTCTACCACAGTACATTGTGCAGGATTTTTGTACAGTTATAGTATGCAACATGCCAACAATTCAATTACAGTAATGAAGTAAACACGTTTCACACAACAGATATAAGCACTGATATATCATGAATTATGCAGAGCTAAAAACTGGGAACTAACCTGTT
>NW_011337196.1:581978-594595 GCF_000735185.1 Notothenia coriiceps
ACAAACCTGATATTCTTGGTCAATAGTTGCAGAAAAATATGAAAAACCTAGACAAAGAATGGATGATTTTTTCAGCAAATGTGGTGCAAAGAAATGACCAATTTATATTCCACTGAGATTCTGAAAATAAAGAGTTATGTAGGTCTAATCACTGTTTTGTTAATCAGTCAATTCTAAAAATCGTCAATTTTACTATAGAGAGCGAAGTCAACTCCGTTTCCTCCCATGGGACCTTATTTTGGGAAAAGTATGTATTGAAGTCAATGGAAGAGAGAAAGATTATCTTTCATCACCGTTTCTGAATTGTGCCACGAAGTTACACATATGAGTTTTGTCCATTTTAAAAATAATTTTGCAAGATCAAAATAAATAAAAATGTGTCGTAAAACCTGTGAAGGTACACTATTTTTATGTGTGAAACCGCGCCAATGAAACATACATCTCCCATACGTCGCACACACAGCCAAGGACGGACCGTCTCACACGTTGGCAACATTTCACGTTCTTCTTTCAGAACGAGGTGGAAGTATTTAAAGAGGTGAAAATCACTACCAAGTCTGGGCATGATTGAGAGCTGTACATGACCACACAAGGGGAGTTTCTAGTCGGTATTCCGTGCAGAGCCAGCAGGCGGAGACCAAAGGATTCTGGGATTTTAGTCTTTCTATGATGTCGTAGTTTTTCATAGTCTTATAATTTCAACAGTTGAGCGGACAAACTGACTTTTTTGACAGTGGAAATTATTTTTAAAGATGGACAAACATCAATGTGTAATTCATGGCACGATTCAAAACGGATCGCAGAGATAATTTTCTCTCTCCAATTGACTTCAATACATACTTTTTCCGAATAACGGGTCCCATGGGTCGGAAGTATATGGGCGTGACTCGCGCTCTATATCATTGTGTGATCGTCAGTGTCCACTTCCATTCGGAAATAATTGCCTATTAAGAGACAGGGGCTGCCCCTCCACTGACAGTGCTTGTCTCACTCTGCGGCTCTGATTTCAGTGGTTGATTCAGGCATACGTTGCGGTAAGGGCGTTGGTGTAATTAGCTTCAATAATGGGCTAGGGTTATTTAAAAAATATCGACCACATGCTCTTCCTATAACTTTGAGGGATAAGCATATTTCAAAAGTTATAATAAATAGCTATTTTTCTCTATTAACTGCCAACGCATTGTCTTGCACAGCTGTTGTGTCCTTTGTGTTTCCCGTGTTTCGCTACCCTTGAATTTCCCAGAGGTCACCTTGCACCCTTTTCCATCTCAAGAACAATACCACATTTCTATATTGAAATAAGAAGAGGAACCAAAAGGATTAAAGATTCAGTGCTAGGAAAGGTTGCAGTATTTCTGATTCATTTGGTTCCGGGGTTATGTCGTACCGATAGGGCTGCAACGCTGTGAGGTTTTAACTGATAATGATAAGAGTATCAGCAAAAGACCACAGTAGTGAGTACCACACCTTGAGACAAGTTAATGACCAGTTATGCTCAAAACCCGCTGTTATGTTGGGATTGTTCAAGTGATTTTGTTGTCAAATCGATTTTCTCGGACACCAAGATGCTGCATCACTCGAATGTGTATAAGAACTGCCTGTCGCCCTGAAACTCGAACCGATGCATTAAACTGTTTGAGCATTCCTAGGATATTCATTGCTTTAAAATAATGTCTTCAATAAAAAGGGTGGGTAGGTACACTTTACCGCCCAAGCAGCTGTCGACCAACATGATCAGAAGCCTTTCAGAGATCGTTCTCCCCCACGAACACGGTGGTGGTCGGGCCCGCCGTTGGTCCTCGAGGCTCTGAATGATCGGGTCCTCTTTATGAGCATCGGCTTATGGGTTTAATAGACACTGAGGTCCGGGATAGAACCTGCAACACAAAAAACAGGGTTTGACTGTAATCCACGCGCAACAACCAAAGGAATGTTATCAAAAAGTGACTAAGAATGACTATAATCTAGATTACGAATGTCTTCTTTAGAGTGGGCAGTGACAGAGTCCCTAAACCCGAAGTGAGTTAGCATTTCACCACTTCCGGTTCCTCGTCTGAGTCTGCATCGCGAATATCCAAAATCAGCTCCTAACAACGTCTAAACCCTAATCATCTGTCCTTGACCTCTGAGTGAAACGTCACGGGGTTAAGGGATAGTGGATAGGAGAAATTCAAAAGGACTTAGGAGAAGAGACTGCGGTACTTTAGAGAAATCCGAATGCACTTTCACTATCCGACGTGTTTTGATGCGCCAGGCTGGATGTCATTGTGTGCGCCTGCTGCCGTGGGGAAACTATGGAAACTACAGTGTTTATACAAGGACCTACAACATGGATTTTAATAAGAACGAGCGGACTCATCTAGAGACTCCTGCCACCGTTGCTTCGATGCTGTGTTTTATGCTTAATGAACGAGGACAACAGAGAAACATATTACTTCATGACCAAAGTTGTAATTGATATAAAAAAGGAAAGTGAAATGTATCCTCGTCACCCTCTCCCTCCGGTCCACATTAATATAAATGATCCCAATACGTATGATCGTATGAAAATATCTTAAAATAAATACAAATGTATTTATTATAAACGTTAGTTCTTAACATCTATCACTGTGTATATCACCATTCAAACATCTTTTAAAAGTTGAACGAACCCCACACAGCTCAGTGAAATGTTGACTTTATTTGACAATTTCAGGAAAAACTAACGTTCATATTTCTCTTTTTGATTATAATACTGATGAACGTTCAAAACAAATCACTTTGGCAACTTACCACATATAAGCGCCGTAAATTTCATGATATAACTTCTCCATCATAATCGTTTGTTTCCGTGAACGGCCGACTGTTGTGTGACGGCAAATGCTGCGGCTGCAAGGCATTGTGGGGTAGCATTTTCTCCTCTCCTTTCAGTTAGGGAGGTCCAGTGGTTCCTAAGCTAAAGGAGGTTATAAAGGAAGTTTGAAACCTCCTTTCCTATCATCTAGAGAATTCGAACGCCACTTATCATGGCTGCCACTGAGGGACCTCCGGGTCATTTCACTCCGTCAGGAAGGTTCCTAAGCTAAATGGACTATTCGACTGCAGCCTCAGAGTCAGTGGGATTTTTGAACTAGTTTTTTGAAAATATCTGGAAATAAGGTCTGTGTTTGAGACACATTGAAGACACGGATTACATTTTGTTCTACGACATTAAATCCATCAGCAGTGACCCCACTGGTGATTTCTGAAGAGTTGACGTGTCTGAAAAACGATGGTTGTTACCAAGTGGCTGAATAGGACTACAGAAGTTGTCGAGGCCGTTGTACGTCATTACGCCAAACACGTAAACACTCCTCTAAGTTTGTTTGCCCTGTTCTGCTTGAGAGCAAGTACCTGCCTCCTGCAAACTGTTCAAACAAATGCTTAAACTTGTACAACTTTGAATCTGTATGTTTGAATATGGATCTTAAAAGGTAGGGTAGGTAAGAATGGAGAAACCAGCTGGAGTGCGCTAGAATTTGAAAATACACAACCGGAAAAAAATCTGTCCCTTCCTCCAGACTTCCTTACAGAGCCCCTCCTCCAACACACACGAACGCACACATGACCAATGAGGGCACGAGATAAAATTGTGCACAGATGGAAGGCTGACAGGCAGGTAGGCCATCCAGTTACTTTAGCCGGGCCGGCTCAGATGATTGGTCGTGCTTTTTACAGCGCCACGGCTTCCACAGATGAAATATTTTTTATGTATTTATTGTATTACTGTTTGTATTTATAACAAAAAGTGTTTCTGAAGTGAATTACCTACCCCACCTTTAAGTTGGCGTGACGTTGAAGTCGTGCTGCTGCACTCGGCTGCAGTTCTTTTATAGCATAACGTTAGCATTTTGCTTCTGGCGATTAGATTTATGATTAGAAAATTATAGAAGTAGGGTAGACATGTGGAGATTATCCGGCTGAACAAAACGTACATTTATTAAACAGGTTCGGTTTCCACACATCTATTTTTTTACAATATTCCAAAATCCTAAGGAGAAATCCCGTTGCTTTTTTGTCAAAGGAACCCTTGCGCAGCTTACTTCCGGGTCGGCCTACAAAAATACGTCATCACTGCACCGCTCTGTTGAGCAGCAGAATATCAAACTGATTCAAGAGTGATAGTAAGTAAGGATCAGTCAGGTTCTATAGAACAGCTGATGCTTTAAATCACACACAGTAAGAACTGTTTCCAACTCACTGAGGGTGTGGGGGTCAAAAGGCCCATATGAACCGGGATCATGGGAGTACCTGGAAATAAACACAAGATACAATAAACAAACCATGTAGTGAGGAATATAACTTCACACAACCACACACAATTCTATGTTTTGTTGTGTGAGATTACCCAAGGTTATAGCAGTAAAGTTTACAAAGAAATGTTGGTAACTCTCTTTCTATTTGCAAACATCTTTGAGCAACAAAATCCAGATGGTAAATACAAGGAGATCATGTAAAGGATTAAAACAAACACAAACTACTTTACACTTTTATATACTAGAAAGAGTTACTTACAGATGAATTAGTTTGTCAAAATAAGAAGGCAGCCAGTAATTATAATTGTATATATATTGCACATTGGTGTTATTGACAAACAGTGGTTTCGCAGTCTTTGTTTGTTTTGTTGTTGTTTGTGTGGTTGTTGTACAGCCTGACTGCTACAGGAAGAAAGGATCTTTTATGCATAACAAGTACTTTTGGATTCTTCTGAAGGCAATTATTTTGTAGTTAAGTAAGATTGTCAATGCAGGACTTTGACTTGTCACATAGCATCTTGACAATCTGTTATTACTGCTTTGACTCTAACATATGGGCACTTGTTCCGATATGAAGCCAACAGTAACGTACCTGGGGGGACAGTCTGTGCAAACCCCGCATACTGAGGAGGGGGGATCCGGGGGGGTAACTGCGGGATGCCGATCTGCTGGCGGTTCATGGGAGGAGGGTATGACATCCTGAAAGAAATCAACAAATCAGAAACACTTTTAATACACAGAAAGCTATCAAGAACAGAGGATGATCAGCTGAAAACCAGGGAAACAGTGTTCCTCAGAGGCTAACCTGGGCTAAGTCATGTTAATCATAATATTACACTTTACTTTAACAATATATATGTCAGCTGACGTCTCAAACTAATCAGTTACTACCTGTTTTGTAAAAAAAAAGTGTCATTCCTTCACGTTAACTAGCATCATTAGCTAAAGCTAGCTAGCTGTGGCCTTGCTAGCTCTGTTAGCTTCAGCGGTCATGTGAGGATTCACTCACCTGCTGCTAACACGTGTGAAATAAAACCCAGCGGCTAGTAACACTGTGGGATATCCGGATAAAAGCCCATTAAATACGGTTAACGGGAAAACGTAACGCGTAAGATGAGCGTTTCTATTTCGCTGCAGGAGCCCCAATGGATACAAATAAGAGGGACCCTTTCTGTTCGCAATGGATTGTGGGAAAGCAGAGGTAGAGTTTGTTTTTATTGCCCTAAATTCAGACTGTCAGGCAAATCTTTTTTTTATAAAACCAAACAAATAACCACACAGAAAAGATGTAGACATCATGTTTGGTTTCATTTTGTCTGAGTCAATTTGGCTTAATGAGGCTACAGGTGTCCTTAACAAGCCCCCACTGACACTGACGGTTATCAAGATGTGTAAAGTAACTGAGTACATTTACTCAAGTAGCCTCCTGAATTTAACCCATAAGGAGCCACCGTGACACAGGTGTCACATGAACTTTAAATGTTCTGGAAAGTTCCTTATACAGCTTTAGCCTTGTTTCAATCTGATGAAGTCCCTAAGTGACACTGAACAGTCTGGTGGGTCATGGTCCAGGTCATGTGATTGTGTGTTCCCATAACAACATGTCCAAGATGTCTATGTGCCAGGCTAACACATGTGACATAACGAACTACATTTCAAAAGCTTTTACACAGGCCAAGAAGATACCCAATTCTGATTTGGGCCCTGTTAAGGACCGAAAGTCTACCTGTAATCTAAATCTTAAAATATTTATTTAAATGGGGGACGGTTGGAATAAAACTTCCGCTACCTTTACAAGGAGAAAAAAAGAACTTTAATTAGAAAAAAAAATTATATTTGTGCACAACGCTATTATATACACAAGTCTATTTATGTCGTTTTTGATGTCCTATTCTTTATCCTTATATCGAATGATTATTATTTTACATTTATTTAGAACCAAAAGTTTTACGAATTTTTATGAAAACGGGTTCACAGACTTCTAGGATTTACGAGGAATTATATCTATAAGTAAATTAAACTAAAAAATTGTGTAAAAATTAGGTACAGATACTTCCAATGTAAGTATTGTAAATTAAATATATGTGTACGTTCAAGTAGAGTTAGTATAATGCCTCTTATATCACTATACTAAGTTTTGTGCCTTTTTTTTTGATCTTAATAACCAATCGACCGGTTCACTCCATTATGGTAGTTTTTATTATCTGTATTAACTTATATCTTTAACGCTTAATGTTTAGGTTCATTTTTATGATAAATTTAACATTTCTTTATAACGTTTCGTTTACGACCCTAACGTCCTTCATGTAATTTCTCCCAGAACGTTCGTCAGTTAATTATGCGCCTACCAATTTATGACAACCCTTCCTAATCCGTTCAGTCAATTTTATTTTATTTATAGGGTCGACAATTTTGTCTAACCCGACACTCCTACCCCCTTCCTGTTCCGTGGACCAATTGTAGTTTGTTAGTACTACAATATTTTGTTTGGCTGGTGTGAGGGGCTGTTTTAGAACTCCCGACGGTTGCGATTGTTACCTTAGTTTTCATATTGTAATTGTTCTATATTGAACTCTCGTAAAATAATTTCACTGTCATGTACGTGTAATCTTTATGGGACTCTGTACGGATCGTTGCTCGTTTACATCTCGATTTCACATGTTCCTTTGTGAAACTTTTGAACACTGACGTCTTCCCATAGTTTTGGCGAACTAACTTAATATTATGTTGCTTTAATTTGGGTCTCGGTGTTCTTACTTTCCTTAGTGACGTTAAATGGAGAAAATTAAAGACATATATAAACTATATTTGCAACGTCCCTCTTCTCTGTTATAAACATAGAGACACTACTCCGAGCTTCATCTCTATCTCTGATTAAAATTCAGTTGTATTTATTGAGTTTATAGTAGAAGTTTCCTTATTCTCCAGCATTATATATTAGACCCGACCTTTTACCTTGGTTCTTACCTCTTTTAATATAAACGGTTTCAGATACTTTTCTCTTGTCCTTTCTTGTTTTTGTTTTATTATTATACCACATTACTTTGACTTTCATCTTTTTGGAAATTGTAAAACATTTTAATTTTACAAACGTGAGTTTGGTTTTTGAACAGCGGTATCATATCACTGATATAATATTCTGGGTTCTGGTGAATAGCAACTGTTCTCGTCAATAATTAGATGTACAACTCGAGTTGTTACATCCTCATGAGTAGTAGTAGTTTGCGACTGGAGATGCTACACACAACACGTCTAGACTGAAAAGTTTTTTTTTTTTTTTTCATATATAATAGATTTTGTTAATATTTTGTGTGTTATAACTTGCTTTTTGTTCCGTTAAGAGTTGTATCTTATTTCTTGGTGTTGTTAATGTTTTTTTGTTTACGACCACTTTGTTTTAGTTCTCGACGTTAATAAGATCTATGTTGATTAACGGAGTTAACAAGTCTGAAAACACCCTCTTCGTTATAACTCGCGTCACTCTTGATCACGCAACCACATTACCTATATGTCCAAGTTTTTGGGGTGACGCTGCAGTCGTACAGCTAGTACGACAGGACTCTGTAGTGTGTGGTTTTAACGAGGACACCTCTAAAGGTGTCTATTTAACTCATTACATTTCTAGTGAAACTGTTTTACGTTTTTCTTTTTGGTAAGTTTACTATAATTCACTATTTATTTAGTATTATTTTGTTTCATTTAATATATATACGTTTTTTTCAGTTTTTTTCGTTTTAATGCTTAAAAGTACTGGAATATAAGTGTAGACTTTATTGTTTTTCAATTTTGTATGTATACTTGTTGTTCATGACCTGAATTCTATTGGGTCAGACGAGAGCTAACCGTATGACAACTCGTAATACCTTTGTTAGTTTTGGCGAAATTCTTACAGGCGGGTGACGGATAGTGCATGTTTGATCATCAAACCTCGCGAGCGGTGGTCTCCTTCGTTGACCTTACTTTGCTTACAATGTGTGTAAACTAGGCTGTGATTACGAGTTCCGTTCATTTACTGTCCTTTCAGTTACCACTCCTTTGTGTTTCCATTTAAAATTCTGGAGACGTCTGGTAAAATGTATCGTGATTTTTGGTTTTCTTTTCTGTGTGATGTCTCTCCGTGCCCTTTTTTGGGGGTTGTTTCATCTGGATTCTCGGAGATATTGTTATTTATGGTCAAAGCTCCATGGTAATGTAACTATCTATAAAGACAAGTTTTATACGTTATGAAGTTTACGATAGACGGACCTCCGTGTGTGCTTTTACTTTTGGACCGTCACATATTTCAGTACTTTCAATCGAGGTGGACCTACATAGAAAACCACAAAAAAACTTTTTTGTCCTGTATCATGTTAAAAAATGTTACAAAGACTGGTAAGACATCCTGTTTTGTATTAGTGAGTAGAAGCTTTTACAATGTTGTCCACATCAGCGTCAAGTAATGGTATAATGGTCATCGAAGAATAGCAAATAACATGTGGTATAATAGATATAGAATCTGTTTTGAATTCTAGTGAGTACTTTACAGTGTAGCGTAGTAGTTGTCTAGATAGCTAAATAAATTGGTATATATAGATGCTCATGAGACAAGGAGCTTGTGTTTAACTAGGACTAGACGACTAAATTTTGAATAATAGGTGTGACTAAAAGAAATTGAGAGGACACGACGTCATTTAGGGAGGGAGATGTGGTGACGAGAGATACGATTCAGAGGATGAAACAAACACACCCGCAACATAAAGGTCGTGTTTTCTTTTGAGTACTGGACTCGGAGTTTTTATGTGACGCCTAACGAAAAGGTTCACTACACAGGAGACAGTACGCCTTGGCGTCGTGAAGGAAACATGTCCCTTCGCACATAATTTTCATCAAATCTTCCCCCCCCCCCCCCAGACGTCACCTGCTGTGTCACCTTTTGAGTAGTCCGGAGAAAGTTCGTCGGCTCGTACACGCGTTCTTACTGATTGCGTCTGTACACCGAAGGTCGGGCCACATTTGTCTCTCTTTCGTTCTTATTGTAATCGACGAACCACGTCCCAATGGTGTCACAGGAGAGAACAGGAGAACACGACAGAGTTGGGCCACGACGAAATGCCGAATTACGGGAAGATACCGTGGCGAAAGTCACCGACTTAGTTCGACAGCGGTATGAAAAAGAATTACCTCCGTATAGAATTAAGCACGTACGAGCGTCCCTGTGGTGTACGTGTGTCTGTGGGTAAATTTGGGTCGAAACACTACGTAGTTTTCCTCTATTAGTGTACATCAGAAAATAAGATAAATCTGGCGATAGGCACTTTTCCTACAACGCGTCTAGAAATCCCATAATCCTCCCTAGTGCAACAGAGATTACGTACGAGCCACGAAAGTTAGGGGGCCTACAAAAATAAATGTCGGAGCGACGGCTACATTCTTCGACCTCCTCCCTCCGTTTCCGTCATTTTAGACAGATTTTTGACAGGACGTCCAATGTGGGGTAGGTGGCATGTATGGTTAACACCACGGGGGCAAAGGGCGTGGATGGATTGGGCTCTCGGACAGCTACTCGGGTCGTAGGAGACTACCGAAATCCCGGCACCGAGGTGCGGAGAGGAAAAGACTAAATTTAACTTTTTGTCCTTCCTTAAATTCACTCATTTCAACTAGACCTTTTACTTCTAACTTTTTGACTTTTAAATTCATCCTAAAAGAATGGACAGGAGAACTCTTTCCTTCGAGGTTCGGTGTCGCTGCCTACTCGAGACGAAACAACCGTGCAAACCCGGTTCCAACTCCAGACTCTTCTGCCCTTATTTCCAGGAGAGTTTTCGGTAACAAAAATCAAAAATTTTATTAGATTAGCAGGTCAGGATTAGTTAGCCTTAGCAACAGACTACTTTAAGACTCACTTCTTCAACGAGAAATCGACGACCTACGACTTACTCAAGCGCGACGACGTCCTCCGACCAGAATACGCGGAGATTCCGATGAATTATAAGTACTCGACCCCTTTTTCCTCCGGATTCTTATTGTAGAATAGTAGTGTGTAAGGAAAAAAAGAGCGTGAAGAACATGAATGACACACTAATTAAAACTCTTAAAGTCGCTACTAATCGCAAAAAATTGTACGTCTAATTTGATAATAATGGCCTGCTTGTGTCGACAAAAGGTATACGTCGATCACTGCAGCAACAACTCACCGGTGTGGGAAACCTCTTCGGTTATCCTTCGACCCTTTACTCACCCACGCGACTTTCAACCCGCACCGGACGCACGGCCAAACACCCAGTCCTACCCAAAAAAAAGCACTTTCCAAACAACACTTCGCGTATAGGACGTTCAGAGTAGGACACCTTTAAAAGGTCGCTGCGTTCGGCTACCTAAAATCTCCGAACAAATGGAAAAATCGAAAACTGGGAGTGACCACGGTCCGTCCGGTTTTTGTTTTTCCATAAAGTTCAGTTTCTTTGTTCTGGGTTTGAACAGGTATCTGATTAATGGGGATACCCCACTGTCCACAGACACAGGAAAAGGAGGAGGCTTCTTTATTTCATAAAGGTTAGGACAATGTAATTTGGGTCGTACATCTTTGTTGGAGATATTTACTTATGTAATGTTATGACACGCGTACTAAATCGAAGAATAGTTTTGCCCTTTCACATAATACGTTTTTATAAACATATGTATACTAATAATATTAACTACGTCCCAAAAATAAAATAACCAGAAATATAAATAAGGTACACAATAGCAAAAGGATTCCAAAACAAAGATTGGTCTGAGTGAGCCAACACAGGTATTGGGACATGTATCACATGAGAGAGGAGTAACTTAAAGTTAACATTAATGTTTTTCAAGCACAATCATCATCAACCGATATCACATAAGACATAAAAATGTAATAAATATATAAAACTTTTACAACATGAAAAACTACAAGATATATAGTTGTCAAATAATACAAGATATATAAACAAATACATAAGTCATTACGGAACGATGGACGATGAGGACATTTTGTTAACCCTAGATATGGATTGATAATGTTTTTATAGAAATTATGTAAAAAATTCCGTCTTCTTTTTTCTCTTATGTATACACAATAATCATTAATTATTTTTGCTTTATTTGTAATTCTATTGCAAATAAATTGTGAATTGTATTGTGTTTCATCAGCAATTGGCTGACTTGCTTCCACCAATGATTCGCTGTTGCTTGTGTTGGGGTTGTTCACAAACAGGGGACTGCAGTATTAGAAGGGCTGGCGACTAACCGCGTTTTGCTCGCTGTCAAATGGTCATTACATGTGGTGCCACTCAGTTTCTGCCGGTTCTACAGAGGTGGATGCCTTTATTTTACTTACGTAAGACCGCGGTGGGTCGCAAACTCTTCAACCTCTTAGAATGGTCTTCAATGGTCTCCAACATTTCATTGATCATGTAAAATGAGTTCATGACATGAAATCATTAGTTTTAGATCAAGTTCATCGCTGTCAGGGGGGGACAATTTCATCAGTAACACGTCTAAACCAGGTAAAGTCTTATTATATAATAATATACAAAATATTACTAACTAGTAATTTCACAAGAGTTTCGACCATTCCACGTCGATCAAACTTCCTGAAACATATGACGTCCCATCGAACACTTAAATGAGGTCTACCTTGATTTCAGACTAAATTGTGAACTAATATAGTTGTAGTAAGTAGGTGTAGACATTTCATTGATTTCCATAATGTATGCACATCACCTCATTTTCTTGTTTGTAAAATGGAGACTTCACATCACCTCCTCTTCATGTCTCATCGTAACCTTCCGACCTTTATTTCATGTTCATAGAGTTTTACCATGAATTGGGTATTCTCGGGCCTGGGTAAAAGATGAAAACCACTTTAATTCCCCTTGTAGTTAAATAACTGATTTATCTGGTGGATCTTGTGTAAAGACTGTTCTTTGGGGGGGATCACAGGTTTTTAGACTTTACACTGTATATACAGTGTAACCCGAAATTTGACCAATTTCATTTGAGAATAAATATTGAATTAATTACTCCTACTAAAAAACCAAATTAATCAAACTTGTAAGAAACTTAGTTCCTATTCTTGTATAATTGAGTTATATTAACTTAGTCCGATTTAATTGACTCGTCTAGTATTAGTATAAAGATTAACACGTATATACAAGTGAAACCCCAAATGACACTTTCAAATCCCAGTTTCAGGGCTAGTCAACAGCGTCGCTACAAATTAGAGTAAACAAAGTATAAGTTAAACTAGTTTATTAACAAAGGTGTTTGTCCAATTTACATTATTTCCTTTACAATACATTCGTAAAAGTAAGAATTTACCGAACTTAACATGTAAATCGT
>NW_011337196.1:594640-619955 GCF_000735185.1 Notothenia coriiceps
TGGTAGGCCTTGCCTGGATGACCACATGTCATTTTCTTGAAACAAGTTTTGTGAAATGCTGTAGCGTTTTGTGAAATGCTGCGGTGTTTTGTGAAATGCTGCGGCGTTTTGTGAAATTCTGTTGTGTTTTCTGAAATTCTGTGGTGTTTTGTGAAATGCTTTAGCGTTTTCTGAAANAATGGTAGGCCTTGCCTGGATGACCACATGTCATTTTCTTGAAACAAGTTTTGTGAAATGCTGTAGCGTTTTGTGAAATGCTGCGGTGTTTTGTGAAATGCTGTGGTGTTTTGTGAAATGCTGTAGCGTTTTGTCAAATGCTGCGGCGTTTTGTGAAATTCTGTTGTGTTTTCTGAAATTCTGTGGTGTTTTGTGAAATGCTGTAGCGTTTTCTGAAACGCTGTGGCGTTTTCTAAAATGCTATGGTGTTTTGTGAAATGCTGCGGCATTTTTGTGAAATGCTGATGTGTTTTGTGAAATTCTGTGGTGTTTTCTGAAATGCTATAGCATTTTGTGAAATTCTGTCGTGTTTTCTGAAATGCTGTAGCGTTTTCTGAAACTGTGGCGTTTTCTAAAATGCTTTGGTGTTTTGTGAAATGCTGCGGCATTTTTGTGAAATGCTGATGTTTTTTGTGAAATGCTGTGTTTTGTGAAAATCTGTAGTGTTTTGTGAAATGCTATGGTGTCTTGCACTTCAGGTTTGGCTGAGGGGTCTCAACGTTCACAGGACGTTGTACGAACCAGTTAAATGCGCCCTTGCATAAGTTATTGTGGTTGTGTCACCCAAAAACCTCTAGATGGCATATTTAATGGGGTTATTGGGGGAAAACAACAGACGCATTGCATGTCAAGCAGAAAGATGGCGCAATTGCTGCAGAGATGCTGACTTGTACGGTTCAGAAAATGATCTATTTTCCCAAAACAAACTGAGCCAGCCAGGCCCTGTTCTGTCAGCAACCAGTGATCAATGTGCAAACCACTGCTCCTTGTTCTGCGGACTGACACACCAACAAGCAAGTTATTCACCATGCAGCATGCTGTCAAATTTGAGATGAGAAAAGCTTGAAAGTTTATTTTGTACAGTAGGAGGTTTTCCAAATGGATCAAAAACGTGAAAAGTAAGCATGAAGACGAATATAATGCAGGTCAGACGCCGGTCTTACATACACCGTTTATGTTTGCGTAATGTTGGCATACCCTGTCAGACGAGCCAGTGGAGCTTTCAGCAGTCAGGAAAAGGTAGAGAAAAAAAACACATGTATTCCTGACCGCCCATTGGTCCAAATTTTTCCTGTGCTGCCACAATACTGCACACACGTGACCTCCCTGTTTTCACCCAGTTAAGCGCATGTACTTAAAAGACAGGCCACTACCATTCACCAACACAAGCACGATTAACACTTTATTAATGTCGGCCAGGTAAGATCGCTCGCTGCAGGGACTCGGACCACTGGGAGCGGACCATGGCGGCTGCCACGAGCAGCAACACATCCACAGCCACGCTGCAGATCAAGCACTCCAGTATCGAGCATACGCGGAAACGCATAGACCCGAGGAGGAGGCAAGCGGCGTTGTCCTTTCTCAGCAACATTTCCCTGGATGGACGACCCGTGCAAGACGATGCAGACAATCAGAACGAGGAGGAGGACTCTCTTGACGCTAGGACTAGTCAGAGCCTGGTTTCTCCGGAGCGCACGGCGTACGGGGCTGCGGCTGCTGCGGCGGCTGCCTCCACGGCCGCCGAGGCGCTCGCTTTTGCAAACCAGGCTCTATTAGCTAACAGCCGGGGTAGTTTCGGGACGGGTCCCGCAGCTGCCCCGTTGGGTGCAGACTCGGAGGGCGACGCTTTCCTGCCCTCCACTTTCAGCTCGCCGTTCTCCGCGGTGCCAGTGTCGACTAGAGGGAGGCTGCAGACGTACACTCAGGGAATCCTACCTGCCCCATACTCCAGGCAAAACCCCCAGAACTACAACCTGGAGGGCGGACAGATAGCCAACTCTGCGATAGAGCTGCAGAGATCAAGGTAACCATGTCTGGTGTTTGAGAACATTTAGTACAGGGATGTCAAAGGTGGGAGCTTGTCTGCAGGATCTGCACAGTCAGGCTGTGCATTGATGTCATAGCAAGCAAACTCAAACCTAACCATGTCACTAAAGGAATCATGATAAATGAATAGGAGCAATCAGTCCCCATGCACGATTGTTGAACTCACTTAGTCCTGCAGACACATTTAATTTGTTTTCACAATCCTGTTGCATAGGTCGATTATTAGCTCCAATAAGATACCACTGATAAACCCAATGGAGTTTATTTGTGTTTACATCTACAGACTACAGCACATTCTTGTTTCATATGTTACATTTTAGTAGATCTTCAGATTAAACACATAATGCACAATTTATTTTGAACTTCCAGTGTAAGTGTTTGTGTTTTGTTTCCACCCAACCACATTACCAGGGCCCTGAATGAATGAACTGGGGCAATTTGTTTTTCTTTTTAGGTTTTGGAAAGATAGTGTTGGTTCTCAGCAACACAGTCTCCCTGGATACAGTAATACAACGACCAGCTGTTTGTTTATTTACTGCATGCAGGTGTTCATTGGTCTGGATAAAGACAGATATGTGCAGTGTGATCAAAGGTCCAACAGCTGTGGAGCAGTAACCTGGTTTCCCAAGAGAAGGAACTCAGCAGTTTCTTTTTTTCCTATTCCAAACCTGCTCCAATGCTCTAAAAGTCCTTAAATTATTATAAGTGAATGTAATTTCAAAAACATATAGCACACCTGCAACCTTCATCTCCTCAGCGTGATGTTGACATCCTGTAATTCTACACCCCTTCAACTCCATAAACAACAAGGGCTTGCTGCTCCATGTGGATTTCTTTTATTTGCCCTGTCCATCTAATTTGTTGTAACGCTGTAGGCACATGGAGAGTTTTTGAGGGTCTCACCTCACAGCAGGACAGCTGTCAGTAACAGTCGTCTCATGGTTCTCTCACTGTAAGAATATTCAGAGCCCCTCTCTTACCCAAATCCTCTCCTTCCTCTGGTGTCTCTGGCAGACTTTCTCAGGAAGATCTTTTTCGTGGTGAAACACTCAACAAGCATTTAGTTCCCCTTCCTGACCTCATGGAAATTGCCCTGCCAAACTAACAGCTTCCGAATGTATTAATTTTTACTTTTTCATACTGAAAGAAGTGCACTAATTAGGTTATATTACACTAACGACACCATTAATTATTTACATTTGCAGTTTTGTTCTGAGACCGCAAAAATACCTCCCAATGCACAATCCGTTATATCCATATATCCATTATTAATATGTAGCTTCACCACAATTTAGTTGCTGTTTTTGTTTTGTTTAGGAACATCTTCCTCAGCAGATGGTGTTTGCACAGTTGTCATGGAGTTAAAGATGTTTGAATTTCCATTTTCCAGAGCTCTTAAAGGACCTCCTGTTAATGTTGGCGTAAAAGTCAAGATCCTCAAGTGCTCAGAAAAATAGAAATTTGAAGATCTACAATTCTATGACAGCTGTGCACACTTCATCTGCTGAGAAACATCATGTGATAAGCTAAAATGCTCCAGAACAAATCCTAAAGTGACCTTTTGGTGAGATTGCTCTGTCAAGTTCTGTTTTCTAAGGTAAATAATTAACTTTTGGTTGAAGTAGGTATGAATGGTTTCAAATAGCATTATATTAATATATTCTAAGCAGAATCACATAAGAACTATCATCCTGTTTTTAATGAAACGTGGTGGACATTGAAGTGCCTTTTCAATTTTGGAGAGGCTCCACATTACAGGACAGACACACAGAATAATATTTACCTTCCTTTTAAGGCTTCTTGGCCTCAGCAGACGTCGGCATTGTCCGAGTGCCTTTTTAGTTATGTTTTATGTTAAATTGAAAAAGTGTTTTGTGCAACAAAAGAAGCCAAACTTAAAAATGTTAAACGCAAGCAGCTGTGCTTCAATGGTGTACAGTCAAAATCTGGCGAAATTATGGATATACTCATAAACTTTTACATTCTATGCCTATAAGCTTTCAGTACTACAATACTGCATCCTTTTCAATATTTTCTGCTACTGACACATTTCAGTTGGTACCAAACTGAGCATTTAGGTTTAACACCTAGCCCTAAGCAAAGTGTTGCATATTGTCTCTACACAGCCATTGTATTGCTCAGTCCGTTAATACATGAATTGGAGGATATACAAACAAAATGTATTCTAATGTTGCAATGTAAGCAACCTGTTGATGGAACGTGGCCATATTCCACCAGACGAGCGCCCTGCACAGTGCCTGGTTTGTTTTTTTGAGGGCAGCTGGTGGAAATGTGTCCAGAGGTCCCTGGCTGGGAGAGGCAGGATGCCCAGGCTTTCTGAGAAGCAGCCTGGCTCTCCGCTCTGTATTTTCTGTCCTCTACTTCCTCTCCCAGGGGCTTCAGAAACACACTCTCCCCTCAGACGTTTGGCCCTCTGTCCTGCTCCCATTCAGGAAGTCGAAGAGCCTTTGATGTGCTGCCAAAATAGACTTTCTGAGGCCAAAAGTGCCTTTGCCCATATCCTCATCAAAATGTAATGCATGCAAATGATGGATGATTTCATATTCAGCTTTTCTTCCACTCCTCAGCCTTCATCCATCATGAATTAGCACGCTTAGAGCTGCAGATTTTAAATATAGCATTCTATTACCATCTGGTCTTGTCTGCCTTAGGTGTTAAGCAATTCTCATTTAATTCTTTCCCCCTTAAGACACATCCAGGTCTTCTCATGCCTCTTTTAGTTAACCGTTAGGTAGTGCCGAGATTATTTTTTCATGAGACTCCAGAGACTGACTGGAAAACAAGCAGTGTAACCCATTATAATGGTCCTGTGGAGTTTTGTGCCACTGAGTCACATACTTTTGGTTAGGAGGTTGATTGTTGTTCGCTGAGGTCATGGTTGGCAGGATTATAAAAGAATGCTTAATTTTCTAGTGTGTGCTGTCAACAAACACTCAGACAACCCCTTATGTCTTGACTGAAAAACCCACTTGAAGTGTAACACATGCTTGAGTAACAAGCATATGTTTTCGTCTTGCAGTTTGAAGTAAAACCCCTGAGGAAAGATGTCCATAATATTGCTTGTTTCTCACCCTGTGTTCCCATTTCTTTAACTTCCTTTTAGCCCATGTATTTTTTCTACTCCTGGTGTGTTTGCAGGTCAGACAGGCTGAACGGCTGTGCTTTTCTTTATCAGAATAATCACATTTCCGTTTGCCCGGGCAGTATTTGTGTGAAGAAGGCCAGAACATTACGGTACATTTAATTCCACTCAGCGACTCTCCGGCAAATGGAAGACTATATCCTGTGGCACGCTGCCAACAGGGTGTACGTGTAAAACTGTTTAATCTCCACATCTAAATAGTCCACTTGAGTTGTATAGCTCATTGCATGGCACTGCTGGGTAGGATTATCAATGGCTTTTTGAAGCACTCTCATTGCAGGAGGATTTCATTGTGTTAGAGTGCATTGATTGCATTTATGAAACATGCTTAAGTTTAATTGCTTGAGGCTTCAATAGCAGGGATTGTTTGAGATGCTATGGTGTTTGCTGCTCCTTTGCTACTGATTTATACTGAGGTTTCTTTGAAGCTTCTGACCAGGCCTCGTTAATGTCAAACTGGGTAGAAACAGGCTGTTCTAACCATAGTTTGTAGGAGTTGGATCTGAGGTGAATGAGTGGCCTGGCCAGTGTTATTGTTTCCAAGATTTGTAGAGGCCTGGAAAACATACAGTATTTTGCATGAAAAACACGTCCCAATGCTGCTGTTGAGCCACAGTGGATGCCTGGATCAAAGTCCCCATGGTTCAGCTCTGTCCTCCTGAACTGGAAACATGCCCCTTGGCTAACTGATGAATGATTTTTTTGAAGATCAGTAACAATTCACAAAACATTGGCTTGGACAGAAATGACAAAACGTCACACAGAATGGAAACAGATGGCTTCAATAAGAGGTCATTTATTCTTGGGCACACAGTGCAACACTCTTTGCCGAGTTAAATGACAGGTTTGGATTTTTCTGTTTCTGTCAATCTTAATGCAATACTCATGCCTGTATGAAGGTTCAGAGACATTAGCCGCTTTAGTAATTTCTTTAGGATTGACAAGCTGTTAAGTTATCACCGTAAGAGATGGGAGAAATCCAGTGTACATTCCTTCTTTGCTAAGTTGTGTGTGGCTTCAGCAGTCAAAGTTAGAGAAATCAAGCTATTTCAAAGCACTATGAAAGGCCATAACTAACTTAATTTGTCTAAATCAGACCTCTAATGTCTTATACTGCCAACAGCGTTATTTAAGATGCAGAACAAGAGCTGTAGTTTCTGTCCTATTCTCTATTCATACTTAGGAGTGATCGCTTTAAGGCTTGTATGGAAGGTATGAACAAAAGGAATGATTACAGATTACAAAACTATTTTTGAGTAAGTGTATGAGTAAGATATTAAAAGTATCATGTTTCACCCCAAGGTTTTGGTTTTAAACATATCAATATCAGTGTTTCCCCTAGAATGGAGTCATAGCAGCGGTGCTAAGGCATGTGGGCCCAGCATAATGTGAGCGTGTGTTTAGTGTGTGCGCGTGCGAAGTGCGCCCCACCAATTTTGTTTCTATGTGTCAGCACAAGAAAGGCTAGAAACAAAATTGGTGGGGCGCACTTCGCACGCGCACACACTAAACACACGCTCACATTATGCTGGGCCCACATGCCTTNGCATTATTTTGAAACGTGTATTACAATTAAATCACGGTAAAATATGTTCATTTTGTTGTAGTTGCCAGCGATTCGCTCGCTAGTTTAGCATACTCAGCCCGACTCAGCCTGGTTGTTGGCCCGGAAAGAACCTCGATTTTATGGGTCCAGAAAAACTGTGAAATAGTACCCGCAAGCCGGATGCGGGTACTATTTCACAGTTTTTCTGGACCCATAAAATCGAGGTTCTTTCCGGGCCAACAACCAGGCTGAGTCGGGCTGAGTATGCTAAACTNGTGTGCCTTGGCAGTCTCAAAATACCAAACAGATCATGCATTTTAGCCATGCCTAATTTCGCTCTATTTGCTCTATTCCAGCCCTGTCTTCACAAGGGCAGATTCTGTGGCAAATGAGCTGCAGGGGGGCGAGGCACGAGCATCATGTTACCATGCTGTTACCATGCCACACAACCTCTCATTCCCCTGATAGGTGGAGAGTTGCCCATATAGGCGGAGCTCCCCGTTTCTGACATCAGAACAATTTCAAATCTGTATCAGTCTGTTTCAGCTCCGTTGCAGCCCCGTTTTTAGAGATTTGGGTATGGAGGAAAAGAGAGAGGGCTGTGTTTTCTGACACTTGGTGAGTTCCCTGACACACCGGAGACACATATTCATGTGTAAAAGACGTAGAAAAGTGCATTTTGCATGATAGGTCCCGTTCAAAGTAAAATTCAGCAGCATACTCATTGACCTTTTCTTGGCAGGTGTCCCATTCACATACATACAATCATACACACATGCTCGCTCGCATGCACCCAAACGGCAGTGTCCAAATCTACTGCTATCAATGTGCAACAGCCCTTCCCTGTGCTCTCCTAAAGTTGTCCTTGAACTCACATTGAGGCCTCTTCACACTTAAACCTATAAAGTTGATCTGTATGTTTTTTGAAGATCCATCAATAAGTTAGTGTATGAAGCGTTTAAGGTCCTGCTCTGCGTCACTGGTTTTCTATTACAGTGGGTTCAGCTGTCTCTGAAATAGACTCTTGGGGTGGAACAAAAGAGATTAGGTAGCCTTGTTAAACACGAACAGAGGATCAGATTTTCAGGTCCACCTGCAGTGCTTTCCCCTCCTGACCATGGACCAGTGGAAATATAACAGTAGGAAGCAAACGAAAAAAAGATTGTGGACGATCCCATAAAGACTGGCCTGTTTTAAGCCTGTACTTTATGTCAAGAAAATGAAGATATTATGTACAACCTGACTGAACATTAATTATATCAAACACAGTGTCATCCCACCATTTGAGCATTTACTATTCCTCTGTGTTCACTACTTTCTTGTTTACAAACTACTGTACATGCTGGAAAAGCCCTGAGTCACGGTGTCATGACAGGAGGGGGCAAAATGCAGTTTCAGCCAAATGTTGTTATTTTAAAGGGAAGAGCAATAGACGGCAGCTTGCCCCAAACGATGGTACATATATTTTCACAATGAGGGTCACTTGTGTGTGAACAGGGCTCAGGAAGGGCTGTCAATAGACCCCTTTATGAGGCATTGCGGGGGGGGACTTAGGTCATCAATGGTAAGGATTAAGCCACGTATGCCGTGTGTCCAAACTCAGCTCTGGCCTGTTTGTTTTGATGGCAGCTAGAGACTGGCGTGACTGCGGCCTTGTTTACGTTGGATGAGAGTGAAGCAGGAGAGTTCCCACTGGATGAGAAACTGACCTCTCGGATTGCATCAGAGCCAGAGGTGCATCCATTCAAAACTTCCTGAGTCACCACCTCATTCACTGTTTTCAAATAAAGAGTCATGACAGTTTAAAAATCGGAGTTATGCATATGACACCTGTTTGTCTTAGCATGGCTAAAAGAAACAGGGCTTATTGTGCAAAGCCTGTCTCAAAAAGTCACTAAGAACTGCTTCTTCATATACAGTATATTTCTTGATGTATGTTTTTTTTTAATAGTGACATTAAACAAATGATGAAAATGTTACTTACATGCCTACAGCAATGAGTAAATGTTAATTATTAGCTTTGTTATAATTGCAGGGCATCAAACAGTGTTTTGAAAATGTGCACGCACACTTAGTTTAGACGTAAAAAAACAGAAGGCATGAGCTCATATTTAAAGAATGCCATTAGTGCAGCCCATGTCAAAATGTGATAAATGTAACATGTATGCAATTTGACTTCGACATGCTCTGTAAAATGGGCTCAAGCTCACAGAGCAGCAGTTGGAGAAAACTTCAGGGAGGCACTCGAGAGTCTCAGTCTGGCAGATTTATTGTAACGATGGTTCAGCCGCAAGGGAAGCTGCAAAACGCTTAAAAACTAGCCTGAACAGGCGAGTCTGGGGGAAATGTTCCCACAGTAACCAAGGATATTCTTATGTAACAAACCTTTGTGAAAATAAGCCCAATTATCTTAGGTAAGTCTGTATTCACTGTAAATCTTATCTTCCCACACGTTCATTGCACAATGGATTTTGGAAAGATATTAGAAGATCCTCCAACATTTCTTTCTCAATCAGGCCCTTTCTATGGGTGTTGGTTTCACAACAATAACTTCTCTGCCAAAAAAGTGTTAATTCACGAGAGATTTCTATAGCTAGGATTTTGGCTGAGGATCTTTTCAAAGAAGTGAAGCGGGCAGGCCTTGACTGTAAAGTATTACATCACATATTGGTTGCACCAATCAGAGTTTAGAAACATTATATTCAAAATCGGATGACAGTTGCAAGAGTTATGTCACAACGACCTCGAAGAAACAAAACCACACCCACAGGTGAACTCCAGGACCTCTGACATGTTGGGTGTGGTTACAGGTACAACAAACCACATTTTTAATAACGCAGTAAAACATGCTTTTTACCTGTTAAGTGCTTCACTTGACATTAAAGAGAAACAAGATTCTGTATGCTGTATAAAGAGTTAAAGGAACTAGACCTGGGGAGGGGGCAATGACGCAAAAAGTGCAATTTCTGTTCAAGTAAAAACATGCCAGAGTCTTTTTTTGATTGAACAAGCAAAGCAATTTATTTACAAACATACACAGGAAATAAGAGTTGCCCACCAGTCTTTCCTCACAGAGTCTTCAGTGTGCATCTCATAGCGAACTCTTTGGGCTTGCAAACAGAAATAAGCTCAGCATTTTTTGACCTTTAATCACCATGCTTTTCTCATTACAATTTGTTTTGATATTGTGATCATGTTAACTCATATCGTCAATACTTGGAGCAGCATGAAATACCTTTTTCCTCAATACTCTGTGGTATTTTGTTAAACTAGTTTAAGCTAATATAAAGAAGCTGAAATCAACTTGAGATACATGCCGAATGAATGTAACTATACTATAATTAGTTAGATTATTTGTTGTTTCTAAAATGTTATTTCCAAATCAACAAACTCTGATTCGAGTGATATGAAAATGTTGGATCCCTCATTGATTCCAGTCAGGATCTTGTTAAGATGTTCCTCCGCCTCAGAGATCAGGAATCAGGACAAATAAAGTGTCCTTGAAGCCTGAAGTACACTTCAGCAGGACGGAGGATTACTTGCACAGGGTTTCAGTCCAGGTAAAGTAATTGACTCTCAATACCAGAGCACCACGTGGCCAATCTGCTGCTAATCCTGATCACTGTTTAATGGCATTTTTGCACTCATGAACACCTCTTCAAACCTGCCTTCCTGACCCCGTTTATAGCACTGTAAATGTGCTAGCAATATACTCTAACATAGAGCACAGGAAACTCAACACTGATAAAAGTGGGTCTTGTCTCATTAAGTCCATAGCAAGCATTTGATATAAAATGAATGGAATGGTAGAAAATGAAAGGAATGGTAGAAAATGAAAGGAATGGTAGAAAATCAATGGAATACTTCAGTGAAAATAGGAAGTCCCATCTTGTCTGCAAGGACCTGTATGCAAACAATCAATACTTTTCGTGCAGATAGAAAATGGTGAACGATCTATAAGAGATAAATAATCCAAAACGTTATTTCAAATGACTTGTGAGTGGTGTTTATGAACACAGCTTATTTTCCAGGGTTAGTTCAAGCTCATTAAAACGGCATCTTTTCCCTCTATGTCTCGCAATATTAAAAAAGTGCACTTTAAGATGATTACTTGCGAAAAACACGAGTCACTCTGAGGAAGTCCAGCCAAAACCAGCCGCTTAAAAAGGCTTTTGTTTAGATTTTATGCAAGTCAAGAGGCAACCAATCATACCGGAGTTTACATGGAGAAGATTAATGAAAAGAGATGACCAAATGTTACAATCATTGGTTGCTTTAACTGTCAACAATGTCCCCATCAGATTCAAACAAAAAAGGCTCTCTTAATCAACAAGAGAGCTTTGAAATATACAAAGTGAATATGAAGACGTTAAAACATGCAAACAACCTGTTTGCAGACGGTTGAACAATTTCTGTCAGAAGTCTGTGTGGTGAAGATGAATAAAGTCAAACAAGGGAGGAACGTTTTAGAAAATGTGTCCCTTTGGCTGATTTCAGATCTCCTGAGAGGGAGGAGAGTTGTCGGCTGCAGGTGAGTGACAGCCGGCTGAACCTCGGAGCCGTCAGACGTGGCAAAGAGAGAGGATGGAGGATGGGGGATGAATACCGTGGGAAGCAGAGGATCAGAAGGAGCTGGGCGTCCTCCTGATGGTTCACTAATGCTAGGAGGTCTGCAGCAGGCGTCTGTAGTGAGGCATGATCTCGTTTTCTGGCAGCTGCAGGTTGAACTCCAACGCCACCAGCACCGGGAACTCGAAGGCTATCAGCTCTCTGCGGTTCACTCTGAACCTCTCTTCCAGTTTCTGCCAGAGAAAAAGAGAGTTAAATAATAGATATACAATGCTGCATTTCTAATAGCTTCTTTACTACACCCACAGCATTTCATGAGGCCTGGCACGGTTGATGTTGCCTGTTTGGATGGTTGTCAGACTACAGTTGAAATTAATAGACAATACAAAGCTGGTTGTGTTGGCCATTCTAAAGCACTGACTTAAAGGGGAACACATCTGCCACTATAAAAGCTTTCTTTGAAAAAAGGGATTTTAAAGATGAAACACTGTTTACAATTCATAAGAAGTACTACTCAGCCTTTCTCATGTCTTTTGATGTTATGAAAGGAGCTTTCTAGAGTCAAAATAACTCAGTGTTTCAAGGTTAGCTCAGGCGCTCCCTGAGACTTGAGAAAAACTGTGATTTAAATTAGAGGTAGCCTAAAGGGAATTTCAGTTTTAACTTTTTTAAGCTTAGAGACACTTTTGTTTTTTCTTAGATGCAGGCCTGCTGTGGATTCTGGTTCACTGATTGGTTCAGCTACATTTCTGAGTAGATTCTCCGTTAAAGATAGGGATAGAGATCTTTTTAGAGAGGATGACGGTAGAGCAATAACAGAACAAAGGTTTCAGATCCAGCGAGTCTCGAGACAAAAAAGGCAGCCCTCCAATTATGGGATTTGAAAGACACCCTGTTAGCAACATCAGAACAAGCGTTTACGTAAAAACAGCACCGAACTGTGAAGGTCAGCTTTGATGGTATTAAAAGGTTATGTCAACATTTAATCCTCTTATTTCTGACTGAGACTGCAATACTTATTTTCGCCTGACTGTCATTTTTTTTCTCATAATTCTTTTAATGCATTATGGCTTAACTTTGTCCCATCTACTTGTCCTATCAACAAATAAAAAACCGTGTGACCTCTATAACAGTTTTTTGTGATCTGGACGCAATTTCTTCAGTCTTATATTTGTTGAAACCTGACAATTAAAAAGTCAGTCCCCGGTAATCTACACATATGCCCTTGTGGTATCTAGTCCATGTTTTGATTAATCAGCTGTTGAAACGTCTGCCACCAGTGGAAAAATCAATCGAAAAATCAATTTTCACTGCAGGCAATTTTCACCCTTTTTGACCTGTGATTTTGAAAATGAGAATTTGAGTGATGTGAATATTAAACCTGGTGCAACATAAGGAAAAATAAACATTAAAAAAATGATGAGTGTTAGCAAAGGAACTTACGTCTATCAGGTGCTTGACCTCGTGTTTCTTGAGATCGCCACCAATCTTGGCCGCCAGTAGGACACAAGCTCCAGCGCACAGTTTACGATTCTGCTTGTTCAGTTTGCCGTGAAGCACCAGTTTCTCAAAGTAGACGAAAGCCATGGCCACCGTTGGTTCCTCATAACCACATTCATCCTGGGCCAACTTTTTGATCTCCCTTTTCAAGCTGCCGGCAGGAGATAAAAGGGGGAGATGAAAAAAAAAAAAAGAAGCCAATCAATAAGTTGATACAGAAAGCGTAATTAGACAGTATGAAGTTGACTTTTGATTGTGTTCTGGTTTTATGTTTCAGTATTTGTAAGCAACTGTGACTGAAAGAATATTGCTTTTTTATGGTTATTTCATTTTTATTTTTTTTTAAAGAAGGGGCAGGTAAAATAAGATGTTTTTCTCCCTGCTCCTTTCCACCATGCACTATAAATAATGTTTAAAAAACAGTATAAGTGTACAGGTTTTGTTTTAAAACAACTGCTGTAGGTGCCATAATGCTACTTAGCCCAAGTTCATTATTTGTATTATTATCATTATTTGTTTACGTCACTTTTATTTGTTTGTTGAGCACTTCCGGTAATTGTCACATGGCTCTGGTTTGTCTATATAAGTCACCTGTTTCATGTCGAGTGCGGATGACAGAGGGTGAGCTTGTGCTGTCATTTTTTCTGTTGACCGTTTTGTCCACAGTTACTGTGTTTTGATTTTGTTTATTAAATATCCTAAAACTATCTTGCTTCAGTATGGACTTTCTCTTAGAAAAAGGAGTCACAGTTTATAGCCAAGCTTAGCCCCTCGGCGACCCAAACTGAACTGGAAATTGAGCCGCCGCAACTGCCATGTGTGGAATAAACAAATAAATAAAAAATGAATATAAAAGGAAAGGAAAAATAACAGGGCATTGTAGAGTTAAACACTTAATATGACACATGTTATGCATTTCTGTAGGTTTTTACCTCCTAATCTTGCTGAGGGTAAGCCTGATGTGGGGGAACTTCTCCTTGAAGGTTTCGTTCATGTCCTTCTTGAGGTCAGAGGGTTTGACGTATTCAATGACCGTAGTCTGAAAAGAAAAACCAGAGGTGGTGTCACGATGACCACGCGTTCAGCACTGGGCAGAGTGACTGGATCCTCACACACTAGTGTTGGATTCCACGGTCTCACAATAAGAGCTGGTGTTACCCGTGTCACTTTAAAGATACGTCTGCTGATACTCTATATCTTTCTTCACAAATCCAGTGAAAAGACCAGAGCCAACAACGAACCGATCCCACTAACACACATCCCACTGTGTGAATCCAAAGCCTGATATATCACGTCTTCTTCTGTGACATAGAGCGCCATTGTTGTCCAAACACACCAATAAACCACACTGTTGCCGTGGGTGACATAATCCTTCACTACAAGGAACATGGGCACTGTGGTGGATTTACCGTAAATACTACATGCGCTATCATGCTGCTGTAAACACTCATTAGCACACCAAATATGTATCAATCCGCCGTTGAAAACAGTCCTCAGCTAAATATTAATTTACTTCAGTGTCTCGGTGTTTAAGCAAATAACAGAGCTTTATGTGCGTCGAACTGAATGACGCACACAGTGAAGCGTTGAAAAATATTGTTGGTTTGGATCTTTTCAAAGTATTTGCAGAGGATAAGAATAACAAAGGTTATCGCCTGCCTCTTCCTGTGGGTACAAGACATGCTTGATTTCTGACCAAAGCTTTCCATGCCTTCATCAGGTTTCCAATAAACAAGCTTTGGTGCATGTTATAACATGAGTAGAAGGAGGGTGAGTCACATTTAAAGGAGTAGTTTGGGTATTTTAAGTGGATCTTAAGTGGCACAGTACTACAGTATATTCCCTACAGTAGATAGCGGGTGGTAGGACCACAGTGAGCGTATCAGAAAACTGATTTTGGTCAAAAAAGACAACCTAAACAAATCAATCACTTGAAGTGTACGCTTCATTAGAATTGTTTCACCACTTTACCTTTGAGACAACTCTTTTAGACACTGAATTATATATGCACTCTTTTTATAGCCACTAGACTACATTGAAATGGTAATTTGACATCGAAAGAACACTGGATTCGCTGGTAGTTTGTAACATCCAAATGATCCCCTTAAGACAGTAAAATGAGGGGCTGAGAGTTTATCTACAACTTAAATTAAAGATGTTCTAGAGGGGAAAAAAGCAAGAAGCCTAACTGCTAGATGTGCAGGATAATGCTGATAGAAATAAGACCCATGTCATAATCAGTCAACTACGCCATCAATCCGCTTAGTAATAACAACAATCACCAATTGAATTGCTAAGATCTAAGAACATTATCTAAACCACTTCATTTGGCTTGTTTTGTTTATTTATTTACTTACCCTCACACATACATGCATACTGAAAGCCATTTTTTCACATGCTATCACAAGTATTACTGCAATAACATTTAACTGTATTGCACTTATGTTTTGTAGATTTATATCATCTTTAAAACTCAAGTTTAAAAACTAAATATTGGATTGTTCGGTATGTGTTTCTTTAATAGCCAAACTTTGCTGTAGCAATGTCACTGAGTTTCCAGACTGAATACATTATCTTGTTGTAAAGCTAAAATGACTAGAAGTAAACTGTTTTGGTACCAGCTTAAAAAAATGTAAGACATTGCTTGCTTTCCTTGTCACAAATACAAAAGTGCTAATAACATAAAGATGACACTCAATATGTAGGCACCATATGAAGTGTGAAGAATCCACCCTGAACACCACGCTACTGATCATGAACCGTGATGGAGATGAAATGCCGATCGATGTTTGAAGCCGCGCGAAATGAAGCAAAGCTAAACACTGACTTTGCGTGACAGAAATAGTCCACTATGACCATGTTTTACACTTCTGTCAACACATAAAGACATATAATTATGCCATGTCTTACCCTGAGGGATAAGTTTACACTACACATATTACAAAGCGACAACAATGTTTTTATTTCAAATGACTTAAGTGAGGCTTTCCTTGCTTTCTAATAATATTCCAGGTGATACACATTTCCTGAATTGAACAAAGAGCCTAAAAACTATTGTTATGCATAGTTTGAAAGTGCAGTTAGATAGTCATGCTCTTTAAGTAGCCTGTGCTCAACCAGCAGAATACTGATGTAATGGTTCGGTTCCTTTAGTAAACACAAAAGCCATTGTTTGAGACGCTTGGTTTTGTAATTGGAAAAGGAGAAGAAAAAAACACATAGCCTGGCCTTGACTTAACATTTCAACTGTGTCAGTCCCTGTTGTGTACTCTGCCAGTCTGCGTAACAAAAACAGAGCTGAGGAAAGAATGAGGTGGGAGTCTAGTCAGGTTTTTTTTCCCTGTTTCCCATCCACAATAAAACATCCGTTCTTTTCCGGAAAAGAGCGCGAGTGATTAGGGCTCAGATACAATCGCTACACTCATTGTTGCTCCGGTGGCTACTTAATATCTGCTGCTCACTATAGTAGAGGATAAAGCATTTCCATTCATTCAGGACCCTCAAGGTGGGAGAGAGTTTGGCCCAGTGACCTTGCTGATTAAAACTGAAACGTTCTCCTGGCTTCTTCTCAAAAACAGCTGATATAATTGAGTTTTTTGGAGAAACTGTTGAGGCAGACACATATTTCCGGTGTGTTATCTTTCCTGCTAGTGGTGGGAAAACTGAGCACAAACTGTCCTTAATGACACAAATAACCATTGAAAAAAAACATTAACTGTGGGATGTCCTGGAACATTTCACCAACAACAGAGGTGGGTCTATTTCAGGGAATTATGTCCCGAACAAAAATAACCTTTCCATTCTGGTATCAAGAGGAAACGTTGCTGTAGTATTTGTTGTTCCTGGTGCTGGTGATGTGTTCTTAGACACAGTGAAGAGTGTTTTCTCACCATGTATGAGGGGAAGATGAGGACCCTCTTGTGTTTTCCACAAGGCCACTGCGGGTCATCTAGCAGGTTGGGATCGTACTCACGAAATTCCCCCAAATCATTCCCTGATACAGGCACAAACACAACAACAAAGGTAGAGGCAGATGTCAGTCAAATAAACACTGGATAATGGAGAAAAAAACCAACAGAGTGTGAGTCATACGCCACATTCATAATGGATGAGTCGAGTACTTGTTGGACTGACCTGTGTCTACGCTGCTCTGGTTGCTGTTGGCTCGGCCCAAACTGAGGCTTCTATGGCTGGCGTTACGAGACGCAGAGAAGGACGAGGTGGAGTCGATGGTGTTCCTACGACCACCCAGCGCATTAGTGGGATACAGGAACTGGGTGTAGGACACAGTCTGCAGACACAGGGGAAGTTATTATTTCCAAAGGCCTAAACATTATATACCCTTATTGTCCTCTTTTAATCTGACAGGTTATCTGAGGTGTTTCACTTTTTTTTCACAGCAGCATTTTGTCAAAGCAGGAGAAGCACAGGTTGTATGAATAATATTAAAGGTTGGCTGGACTGGAACACACTAGGGCAGGGGTGTCAAACTCAAATACACAGTGGGCCAAAATAAAAAAATCGGTACTAGTCAAGGGCCGGACTGGTTCAATGTTTATTGAATGAACTTATTGCACATATTAAACCTGGAACTAACAAAGCTTAAATTATTGCCTATAAAAAACATAAACATTACATAATCAGTTGCATTCATTTCTTATGGCTCTATCTGCAGCTTTTCCGGAGTCATTTCTTATGATTACATTTTTCCAACAGCTTCAAAAAAACTATTTCCCACAAAGAAAAACCAAACCTGCCCTGTTGTCTCAAGAACAAAAGTGCAGAAGGAAACATCCATTGAAACTCAGTGTGCTGCTCTGTGATGATAGTTCAAGCCAGATACTTGGCATCTCATCTTGGGTGCAAGTTCATCAATGTTTGGGGTCAGGCTCTGAGCTGAGGAAACCCTCAGGATGGAGTGAAGTTGTGCGTGCAATATACCGGCGGTCCAGATCTAATAGTAATTAGAAATTATCCTACGGGCCCAAATTAAATCCACTAAGGGCCTGATTTGGCCCCCGGGCCTCGAGTTTGACACATGTGCACTAGGGGATTCAGGCTAAGAAATGTCCAAATGCTCCTTTAAAAAAAGCCTAGTTCAAGAATGCTAAGAACTGTGTTGAGGTACTTTTAATGTGAATCACAAATAAATACTCTTGGTTTGAAAAGGCAATACTTGAAACAAACAGCTGTGTATTAAAAATGCAAATAATGTGGCTGAATACATTGCCTAGTATCATTCTAGGCTATATTTATAATTATTATAATTGGCCCTTTCTGATGTTTTTATTCCTTATGTGGATGTGCACAATATTCTCCTTTTAATAACATTTAGTGATTAATGATGATGTGTTTTCCATAAAGGAGCTAAAAAGCTATTTAGTTTTTCCATCACCTCTCAGTGCTGGCTCAGTTTAACTTTGTTTTTATCTAAAAAACTGAATGTGTCAAAACTGATGCTACTAATTATACTCTGAATTACATGCAGTTGTACTGTGCAGTAGAACATTAAACACCTTAACAATATGTTTTTTTACTGTGTGAATCAGATTTTCCTAAATGGTTACAGTAAGTTTAGCATATTTCAGCTCACCTTTCCATCCGCTCCTAGCTCCACTCCCTCCAGTCCAATCAGCATCTCCTTGGCGCCTCCTGACGGGTGCCGCTGACGCCCTCCTCCTTCCAGCTTCACATCCCTAATGAGCACAAGACCTTTAGATCTTTCACTGAACAAATAAACCTCACAGCTTCGTTTGACTCTCTTTCTCCACTTTCCTTAACCTTCTTACTAATGCCTGTTCTAGCCTACCTCCACATCTGTACCTCACAGATAAATCTGCGCTCATCAGCTGGACTAGGTTTTATAATTATGTCGTTTGGTGCATTTGTTTCTAGCAGTCTTCAGAGTCAGCTGCTGCCTCATTAATGCTTAATATGCAGTACTGCTGTAAGAAATCTGCAGGAGGTCAAAGGCTCTGCTGGAGTACAAAGCTGCTGGAGAATAAAGTGTGTCAGTGGAGCAAACAGTGGAGAGCCCACAACTGCACACATTTTATATGAGCTGAATATTTATTTGCATTTAATGTCTGCTGCTGAGAACATATAGACTGGGGTGAACTTGCAAAATTAAAACCATGGGGAAATAATAGTAAATATACTAATTAAAGTAGACATTGGTTATCGACATGATTTAACATGCTATGATATAACTTCACTTGATGATCACTTAAATTGCTGTCAAACTATATGGGCCTAAAAAGTCTCTTGGACTTGCTTTCACATCAAAGCGAAAAGACAAGTGCGGACAAATATTACCTTGCATTTCTGTAATATTAACTTAAGCCTTTTTATAACCTAATATTCTTACATGACATTTCAGAATGTGAGCAGACAGCAGATATTAAATCGTAACAGTCTTGTTTTTCTACTCCTCCCTTATCTTCCCTAGCTCAGTCATGCTTTCGGTTAAAATTGTCTGCCCAGATAAATAGAAGAAATGACAGAGAGGGACTTCACATGACTCCCCCAGTGTTTTGAGGACATGCGGGGCAAATCTGTTATAAATGAAAACAGTGTTATTTGGCAGACATGCACGTCAGGACACAATGTTGACAGATGCATCATAGACACAAAGATCCCCAGGCAGCAGACGTCCGACAGAAGAGTGGAGATTAAATAAAAAGGGGGAAACATACGAGACAGAAAGCTTTCTAGGAGAAGAGCTTTTCTAAGAGGCGATCCAGAAAATAATTGCTGAAAGTAATTAGAAATTAAAAGGAAATTACAAGAAAAGCCGACATTCATGGATAGGAATCACTGGCAAATACCTGAATGTTAGTAGTGTTATTATAATATATGCAAATTGTTAATAATGCCCTTCAACATTATTCTAAATCTAGGATAAAGCAAATTAAGCCTTAATATTAACAATACTGAAAGTATCTTGACCCTTGCTGGCCACTTTACTACTGAATGCTTTACAACTCAAATAAACAGTTTAATATTGGCTTGTAATAATATTCCACGGCAGTCTTGTCCAAGTTTCACACATAACACTACTTTAATGAGCATCAGTAGGTTATACTTTATTAATCCCTGTGAGGAATTTAGTCCTCTGCCTTTGACCCATCTAACTTTTTACCCAGTAAGCCAACTTTTCTATAATTCAATGCCAGGAGCATTACCTAACATGCATGTATTTTAGGGTCAGATAAACTGAAAAATATGAGGAAGCCCATGCCAGCACAGGGGGGAACATGCAGAGTCAGAAAAGCCACGGTGGACTCTAGCGGGGTTTGAACCCAGAACCTTATGGGTGTCAGGAGACAGTAACGCCCCATAAACAGACGACCAATCAAACAGCCTTAGTCTGCAAAGTTTCATGTTTTTCTTTCTTTAATGGAATAGTTCGAGATCTTGGAAAAGCATACCTATTTGCTTTCTTACTGACAATTGGATTAAAAGATTAATACTCACAAATCTCATAGCCATAGCCTAAGCATGTTAAATGCTAATATCTGTTAGCATATTTCAGCATTAAGACTTAAAACAGGGGGAAAACAGCTAGCCTGGCTTTTTTTGTTAAGAGCAGTAACTTAACTTAATCATTGTGAAAGAAGTCACTTCAACCCTCCATAATAATCCCCCCATTTACTTCCTCAAATAAAACCAAAGCTAAGCTAGTTATTGCCCCCTGCTTCCAGTATGCATGTTCAACTCAGCAAGCCATATCCTGGCAGTAGTCTCATATTTAACAGACAGATACAAGAATGTTAATCTTTTCCTCTAACCTTTGGCAAGAAAGCAAATGAGGGTTTCCCGAAATTTCATTCCTCTGTATTAAATTATTTAATGTTGGAACTGTAGGATAATTGTCTCCATGTTACGTCCCCAAAAGTAGGGCTGAACTGCAAAATTGGCAATTTTGTACATGAGGCAGAAGTTAAAGACAGAGAGACAGAAGGAAACAACTACATGCGATCAGCAATTTTGGGCCCAGTCGTCTCATAAAATGTTGTTTTGCAGTTACAACACTTTAACTGAGGCAGCAAAAGCCTAACTGTTAACTGTCGATTAACAGCAATGAGCAGCCAGATGTGTATATTGGATAACCCTGGAGGTTAATTAACCACCGACCTGGCACTGATTGGCTGGCTTTATATGGATAGAGCTTTCTGTGCTCTTCACTTAGCACCGGTGTGGAGCTTTTCTTTCTGTGCATTGTTTTCACTGGTGTTTATATTTCCGATGTCACTTTCACTTCCTCCCAAACACACCATTTCATGTGAACTGGAGGTCTAGGAGCCAAGGTCATACCAGAGCTATCCCCATGCAAGCCAGCCATAAAACACCTACAGTTAAGCGTATACGTTTTCTGGGTCAGCACTAATACATGTAAACTCTTAAACAAGGCAAAATGTGTTAATTAAAAATCAAGAAGCAACTGCATCTGCCAGCAAAACGGTAATAAGACCAACGAACACATGAAAAACGTTTAAGAGCTATAGTTTCTAAATATAAGAAGAACAGTAACCTGCAAAAGGTGAGTCTAAAGAGCAAAGCCAGCAGCGGTTTTAACAGACAAAAATGGGTTGATTGAACAAAAAGGGAAGAATGGCTTAACGCCACCAGAGCCATTATGGGAAAAAGCAATACAAGCATTAAGCACAGGGCAACAACATAGTCTAGATATAAAGGAAATTACGCCTTTGAAGCCCATTTCAGCCCACTGTTTATTTATTTATCAGACGTTAATGGCAAAATGCATCCACCAAAACCAACCCTTAGCCATGTATGCACCATTCAGAGGAGAGTACATCCACAGAAAAAGCGATGGGAGAAAAAAAAAAGGGAAAGAGGCGGCACAGGCCGGAGGAGGTTACAAAGTTCGGCATGCTGTAGGATACATACCCTGCTTGGCTACAATCTCGATATGGCAGGACAGAAAAAACACTATAGAAGGATCTTCTGCCACTGATTAGGACTATCCTATAAAAACAAAAATGTTAAAAAAAGCTGATCAATATCTATCTGACAAGATCCACAGATTAAAGTTGGAGCGAGTGTGCAGTAAAAATTAGAATGAAGAGAATGAGCTGCAAACGTCAGAGTGAGTGTGTGTTGGTTTGTAGAAATGTGGGACATGTAGTCAGTGGTTGAGGCAATCATGATGCATTTTTGTGTAAGATACCTTTAGTTAGCATATGCTATTTTTATATTAAACTGTGTTCTACTAGTGGAAACATTTATAAAGTATCGAGTCAGAGAATTTCAAGTAAGATATGTAAATTATTTGTTTTAATATCTGCAACTCACAGACACTATGAATCTTACAACTGGATATAAATAACATGCGTGTTTTACCATATCTCAGTTAATAAACAAATAAGTTCTTCTTAAAAGTTTGGAAAATACTGCACAAAATTACTCTACATCCGATCATTTAAACGGGAGGAACTTAGAAATATACACTGTTTTCTAAACAAGAGATACTGTTGTTAAAATGGTCTACACTACAAAAAAACAACAACGCGCTAGAACTACACTCACAAAACACTCTGAAAAAAGGCTAACCGAATTAGATTGAAAATCCAAAGAATGTGACAATGATGACATTGAACACTTTCCGTGTCTCCTGACCTCGATTAAACAACCATTTTTCCTTGGGTTACTATAAGCAAACCCAGTAACACACCGAAGCCATTTCATTTAGATTCAGAGATATATGTGCTTCGAGCTAATGTAACCTGCTGTGACACAATGATATGTGATTTATCTTGTGATTTCACAATTTTAACAGTGAATAAATGAAGTTTCAAATCTGAATATACTGTGTGAATGGACTTATTTATGAGTCAGAATGACATGAAGTGAATGGAGCTGGCCTGCTTGCCTACGATGTGGCTGTAATGTGAGAAACATCCAAACTGCAGTTCATTGACTGGGGCAGCCTGCCATTATCCACTGAGGACTTGTATTGACTAAACGGATAGCGTTGTTTGCCTTCATACCTTCCATTGCGTATATCATGTTGCCTCATGTTCTTTATGAAGTGGATCTTCTTAAAGCTCTTTGGTCGGGGTGAACCCGATAGGGTCCGGCATCTAAAATGTTAAACAAAAACAAAACATCAGGACCTCAAAACACAGAGACACTGTGCCAGTGACTGGGATATATTACAGTGAGGGCAGCAGTGGAAAAGGTAATGCTGTTTCTGTGCAGTTTATTACCTGCGAAGAGGAGCGTTCTCCTCAATGTCCTCTAGCGTTTCAAGCGAAGAGCGTTGGGAGATGAGTCTTCGTCTGGAAACAGACAGACAAAAGGGAAGGTTTAAAGTCAGAGGGATATGAAGAAACATCCTGACACCAAACACAGGACCAATTGTTCTAATGCAAAAAAACAGCTTTTAGAAAAAAAATACATTTGGCAAAGATAATGTTGATAAAACCTTATTGTGATCTTTTTTGACAGGCAAATGGACACTTGGAAATGGAAAGCAATTTCATTAGAAGGCACAACACTTAATCAAATTATTTTCCACAGCAAAGCAATAACAAAAAATGCAAGAATAGATCTCGAAAATCAAATACATTTTTCTAACACAATAAAGCCAGCCTAGCTTTTAGAATAAAACAGGGTATTAGCAGACACAAACACTCGAGGGAGCTTAAACCCAAATCTCCCTTTTACCTTTTTGTGTAAAGCAATGGAAAGTGGAAAAAGCCATCGTCCAGCACATTGCACAACTAGTGAACATTTGATATGACGCACTTTTTTAGTTAAAAAGTTACAGCCACATTTCGGTTAGCATCCAATCATTGTTGAGGTTCTTCACAAGGACATGGAAAACTAAATATCTGTGGTCACTGAGGGCCTTTGAGCAAAAGGTCAAACCAAGTAGTTAAATTATGATCTGCCTCGAATTTGTTCTGTTATTATTTTACAAAAGCCAGTGTTGGACGGTTTAGTTGGGACCATCCATCGACAGCACTGTGTGCCTGTGTGGTCAATCATCACTCCTCAATCTTACGTTCATCACAGAGGTTTTTCCAGTGTCAGAGCTGCTAAGAGGATAAGGCTCGGCCAGCACTTTGTGTAACACATGTTGTCACACATGGCCTTTATTTCACACTAGTTTCATGACTTATTCTGCAGAAACACTTTTATATGATCTGCTGCCAAAAACAAACCCACATGTGACAGCTAAGTATGCCTGAGCTGTCCCAAAATTAGGTTGTAATTTTATATTCAGCCCCAGAATAACAACATAATCCAACCCATTAATCAGCTTACAAAGTGGCCACATTTAAAGGCAATGGAAATTAACAAATTAATGGTCAAATAACTAAATTGTGACATATTTTCCCAACGGGAGATCTGTCAATAATAAATAAATTTGCAGCAGGGTTGGAAAAGCCAAGTAAGAATCTAAACATATGTCTGTTCACAACATGCATACTGTAGATCATCTTGGTGTACGCAATCCTTTTCATAATTTACAAGTGTTGTAATGCTATGGCCATGAACGATGACAGAAGCTGATGACACTTGCCTTCCTCTTTAAAGAGCATCTCAGCCAAAGGAGGAGAAAGACAGCGGAGTGTTAAGCAGAGTGGCTGGTTAATAAACAACAGATCATGAGGACAGATTAACAAAAGATGACTCCAGCCTTGAGGATCTCCCAGGGTTTAAACCAACACAAGCTAAGTGAACAGTGTATGCTGGAGGAGAGGGGCTGAGATAAGTGTTTACATGACGAAACATACCGAGCAGACGAGTAACCGGGAGCCATTATACTGGCTAACCTTTTGTATTATGACCCCTATAATCATAAACTGGAAGGGGGAACATTAAGCTCTGATAAAAGGATTGGACAGAACATGTTATAGTCCACTTGAATATAATGAAGGGGTTGTGACCTTTGCTTGAAAGTCACATAAGTGCTTTCATGTGATTTATGGTCTTAGATCTCCCTTCTGATGGAGCAGATAGCTTGGCTGGATAAAGATCTGACGACACAGATAGTCTAATGGCGCATTTCCACCACTGGGCCTCGCTCGGTATGGCTAGGCCTCGTTAGGCCTTGTTAGGACTAGCTCACTTTATGCTGCATTTCCATTACAGTTTAGTAGCTGGAGCAGTATCTATAGTAACGCAGTGTAGGTGGAACCGTGACGTCATCTTCAATGAGAACCACAGAAAAACAACATCAGCCGTTAGCTGTTAGCCCTCAGAGCTCACAGCTCCTCATATCTGTTCAGAAACTAGACAAAAGTTAAACAAGTACAAACCACAGACTGTCTGTGTCATGGCGAATACAGTCGATGGTTTATTTATGTCTGTATAGGGCGTTGTTGTGAGTGTGGACGGTCGGAGCATATTCTGCGTTAGCTTAGCCGATCGTCATTTAGACAACACGCATTTTAAAAGGTTTTTCGCCTGCCGTCTGTCTGCAGACTTGTCAAAGCATTAATTCATGGTTTTTACTAACCGGT
>NW_011337196.1:620000-623580 GCF_000735185.1 Notothenia coriiceps
AAGTGACTCGACGAGATAAGCACTTGACAACGTCTGTGGCTGCCCATTATTCCCTAATCTGCCTATAAAATGGCTAGACAGACAGGTTTACTCCTGTCGCCTTTTTCAGATTGCGGTCCGAATAACTGTACCGTTCTAATTTAATATACCAACCATGTACAGAGATCCACACATTTTTTACACCGGGACATTTATGCTACAAGGAAACACATGACAACAAAATAAAAGGACAACATTGGATGAACGACGGTACAACCTGTCCAGAGATAACTATTTTTCTCTAGCTACTAGAGTTACCCTGGTGGAACCAATTTATTTATTTCCAAATTTTTTTTTTTTTTTCACAAATTTTTTTTTTTTTTTTTTTTTAAAAAAATAAAAAAAAAAATTAGCGCCCATCTAAAACAGTCAGAGTGCTGCCATAACCTGGGGCGGTGTTATGCCGTGTGTGCATGCACCTCGCGGGACGCGCACAGCGTAAAGCAAAACTTCCCAGACATGTATTGATCTGTACGGCAAAGTACGGTTTGGAAACTATATAATTTCCTTTTGGAGGGCATGCATAACACGGCATAACACCAGAGCCTGGCTGCGGGGAAACGTTGGCGCTGTTCCGAGTTTGTTCTAAACTGTCAAAATGACAGACTGCTTTCAGATTTTTCCTTCATTGTTAAATAAAATATTCGGTTAACGCGACCACTGGTGTCCCAGCAACATCAGTACCAAGCGAGAGAGTTTTTTCCAGAGCAGGGGATATTGTAAATGCCCAAACATCCCAGTTTATAAATACCTGGAAATGTGGACATTCTCATATTCCTAAAAACCTGTCTGATGATGCTGAGTGAGTGACTAGTGAGTTTGAGTTGAGTTACTTGAAAAACTAAAGTGAAACTTGATTTATTTTATTGCAGGGTCTGATTATTAAATGTCCTTGTTTATTTGTGAGATGCAGAAAATGCTTACTTTGTTTGGTAGTACTGGTAGGTACAAAAACACTGGTTTTCTTGTTCCAGTCTGTTACTGTCACTTTGTTTTTGACACTTTAAAATACTGCTATCCTACAAAAATCAGATTTATTATGTAATAAAAAAACATTTTCCGAGTAAAAAAATGTTTTATTGAAAGAAAATTATGAATTTTTTTTTTCTTCCCTTTATTATTCAATATCGCGATAAATACCGTACCGTGGACTTGTTATCGCGATATTATCGTACCGTGAGTTTTTGGTATCGTTACATCCCTAGTTTACACTGCAGGGACACACAGACTCAGGCTGAGAAGCAGCTGCTCCACCCAAAAAACACACACACACACACACACAGACACACACACACCTCCCGATCGAGGCCTGCTGCCACAGTGATGATGTCACCGGTCTGGTTGTTAATGGTGAACATGTTGGTGGAGGGGCTCTGGGGATTCTGGGAGAGGATCTTATATCGCAGCATCCCATTGGCAGTTTTTGGATCATCCTTGTCCACGGATGTCACTGTCATCACAAAAGATCCTGCAGGGAAACACGCAGCAAGTCAACACAGATATATCAGGGAGGAGAGAGAGTGTGTGTGTGTGTGTGTGTGTGTGTGTGTGTGTGTGTGTGTGTGTGTGTGTGTGTGTGTGTGTGTGTGTGTGTGTGTGTGTGTGTGTGTGTGTGTGTGTGTGTGTGTGTGTGTGTGTGTGTGTGTGTGTGTGTGTGTACCAGGCTTGGATCCCTCCGGTACGGTGCCGTTGAAGATGGTGTGTGTGAACTCTGGTCTGTTGTCGTTCTGGTCGATGACGTTAATGACGATGTCAATGGGGTTCTCCACCTGATTCCCATTCAGGTCCACAGCGTGGGCTCGCAACTGCACGCACACACACACACACGCACAAAAACATAGAACTTGAATGAAGATAAGATTCCATCAATTAAGATCTATAACATACAGTAAGTACAAATACGGTACTTAACAGAACCAGCACAACTGCGAGGCTGTGCTTACAATGCTAACCAAAATATGTAACGTTTACTATAGTTTTGCTGAATGTAGCATAATCAGCACAGTTACTTATGGGCATGTCAGTAAATGTGCAGGTATTGGCTCATCAAGCAAAGTATTTGGACCTGCTGGTGTTAAATGCAATACAATCAAGCAGGAGTTGTCCTCTGGTAAACTTATATTTTAACATTTTAGAGTAATGCAAAGAATATCTGAGTATTGTGGGTGAAATACAAATATATATTCCAAGAACTATATAAGTCCTTTCATGTAGTAGGTTTGGTATGGAAGCTCTATGTATTGTGATCAATCCAAAGCTTAATTTATCATATGCACAATAGCTTCAGTGTAGTTTTGGAAATGAAAATCTTAAGCCTTTTAAATCAACACAAATTGGATTATTAAATTAATTCAATTCAAGCTACTGCAAAAGAAAAAAAGCTAAAGAGTAATGAAAACTACTCGGGACTACTAAAGGTCTTATTTTGATTTGAGCTTCTATTGAGCTTTTTGAAATAAAGCTTTGAATGTCTGTCATTGTGTTATGACGTCATCAACCTTAAATAAAAATGCTCAAAACAAAATCATTGATTTGAATAAGTGATTATTGGGTTTCAATGAGTTTGTCTTTTATTTCAACAAATAAACTTCCTCCAATTAATAAAACTCGGCAGTGCGTGCCTCGCTTTGTGTGATGATAGCTGGAGCAAACCATTTTTTGGGATGCAGTTTATATTTTGTCTTTCAAAGACTAAACAGCAACAAAAATGAATTGACGCAGAGTATTTTGTTAAATAAAAACAAGTTGTGAATAATTTTTTCCATAAACGATGATGTTCTTGGACTTTAGAACAGACTGGAGTTATTGGAAATGTTTTGAACAGAAGTCTTATTAGTAGTATATAAGTGTAGCTTAATCTGTATCTGACACGTCGAATGAATATTTAAAACAAAATGAATTGAAATGCAGAACATTTTAATGAGCAGCACTAACATTTTGAATTTGGATATCAACGTTATAAAGTTTGAGACTTTTCTGTTGAAACAGAAGAGAACATGTTAAGAACATTCGCTATCATCTTTTGTTTCATTTCAATGAAGCTGTAGCATTGAAAATCAATAATCTATTTATAACTCTCTTGGATGTTCCCAATGATAACAGCAGGTCTATGATTTTAAAGGTCCCATGTCATGCTTTTCCAGTTATTACCCGTCCCCCTGTGTGTTATGAAGGTTTTTCTGCATGTAAGCGGTCTGAGACCGCTTACATGCAGAAAAACCTTCATAACACACAGGGGGACGGGTAATAACTGGAAAAGCATGACATGGGACCTTTAAAATCATAGACCTGCTGTTNTACTGGTGTCGTTTCCTGGTTGCTGCGTGGGGTCTGCGGGACAGCGAGACACTGCGGAGCTCAGCCTGAGCACACACACACACACACACACACACTCACAGCCTGAGCTCCGAGTGTGTGTGTGTACGGAGCTCCGCGGCTGAGAAAAGATAAGGCTGAGCGAGTGAGTGTGTGCGGAGCTCCGCGGATTGGTCCATTTGGACTTTGTTACGTCAATAGGACCCGGAAGGAAAAAATGGAAAAA
>NW_011337196.1:623606-626940 GCF_000735185.1 Notothenia coriiceps
GTGTGCGTGTGCGTGTGTGTGTGTGTGTGTGTGTGTGTGTGTGTGTGTGTGTGTGTGTGTGTGTGTGTGTGTGTGTGTGTGTGTGTGTGTGTGTGTGTGTGTGTGTGTGTGCCCAATATCACATTTGTGATATTGGGCTATATACATAAACATTGATTGATTGATTGATTGAATGATTGATTGATTGATTGATTGATTGATATACCTCAACAATGGAATTATGATCAGTAGAAATGGCCATGACATGGGAATTTTAATGTTTAAAGCAATAGGTGGCCAAAGTTGCTGAATAAAGCTATTGATAGGCCTTGGACCCTCGCTAAGTCATTCCTTCACAGCCTACGTAGCATCTGTATGAGGCTCTCAGTGAGCCAAAGGCTCCCTCATGAATAAACATGCGGCCAATCCCAGCTCCCAGCTCTGACAACTACATCCAATCACATGAATATTCATCAGACAGCTTAAATGCAAATCACCCTGCTGCGACTACAGATTTCCACCCCCCCGTGTGAGTTGTGTGTGTGCATTCCTCCAGATCAAAAGGTTAGACTCTGCTCTGAGAGGTGTGTGTGACTGTATTAGATATAGTGAGCAAACACCACGAGTCGTTTTTAAAGAACTTCCTCTTCATCTCTGTGCATGAGAGAGAATAAATCCAGATAGAGTGACAGCAAGGGTGAAAAATAAAAATGAGGGTGGGGGGTGTTGCAAGCAGATTAACATCAAGTGAAGCACAAAGTAAATCATAGGAAAAATTAAATAGTCTGGATTAGTGTTACAGTTGGTGTTATTGCGTGCTTTAGCTGATTTTAACAACATTCAAATTCCCTTTTTACACAAATCTAGCTAGCATGCTAACTAACTAACTAACTAGCCAAATGACTAAATAAATAACTAACTGACTAGCTACCAAGCTAACTAATTAAATGAAAGTCTTGGGATGGGTATTTTACTTTGGACTGGGCCAGGCTAGCTACTTTCAGTCTTTGTTCCATGCTAGGCTAACAACATTGTGACTCAAGCTGATATGTATGGTAACAATCTTTTAATTTAACTTAAGGAAAAGTGATTTCCTTAAATGTTGACATTTTCAAGTAAAAAACTATAGCAGTTGTGTGAAGCTAGAATGATGTGCCCCTTACATGACTCCAAAGTCCCTGTTTTTTCCAACAAGATCATTTTTAGAACCACCTACTGTATAGGACAGGGGTGCCCTGCCCAACCTTTTTTGAACAGAGAGCTACTTTTAAAGTTGCCAGTCTGCAGAGATCTACCAGTCCAAATAGAGAGGCATAGCCATTACTGACAGCCTACTACCAGGTAAATACACACTTCTACTTGTATAAAACTGACCTTCGTACGATGAATACTTCATAAAATACTGCAGATCCTTTATCTTACCTCTTTCTAATCTACACACACACAAGTATTTAACTGAAGTCACACAACAGTGTTGTTGATACAGAGTTGGAGTTTATTCACACGTCACATACTACAGTGGGTAATGTTTTCAAGAAACATTAAACAGTGCTGCCACATATGACACAGGAAAAAAAGAAAATACTCTGAACCCTTTCTTTGCCATTATATAAAAATAGTGTTGCTACAAAAGTATAAATTAGGCTTACTAATAAGACAACTCAGATCTGAAGCTACACAGGAATCTGCTGCCAAAGTGCAATAAAAAAAAAAATTTAATAGAATCAACCCCTTTTTTTTGTTGCATTTTAGTAGAGTATAAAAATAAATGTCTTTAAAATAGGATGCAAGCAACACTAGTTTCTTAACCTGAATTGATAATAGACTATAATCAATTTAAACAGAACAGATCTTAATGTTTGCATTCTTATACCATTGTACAATAATTATAATGAATAAGTTCAAACAAACTAAAACTTACAGCTGATTAATAACGGCATATAGGCTTTTTATTATATCAAAAACCTTTTGAAATGCTAATGTTATTTTTACTGTCCCCAAAAAGCGCATCGGCAGCCTCCAGGAATGCTTCTTTCACAACTTCGCCGTCTTTGAAAGACTTAATGTGTTTCGCAAGAACGTGACTGACACGAGAAGATGCTATTGCAGCCTTGCTCTTGTCGTTGGGCCTGGTGAAAATGGACTGCTGTGCATTTAGCTGTCCTTTCAGGTCCCTCACCTTTTGGGAGCGTAGGGCAGAATTAGGAGGGAATTCCGTCTCGTAGCGTTTGTGCACTGTTTTGAAATCCCGCTCCTAAATTACCCTTCTTCGATGAAGCCACGCTCGCATTGCAGATGGACTTTGAATTGGAATAGATACAAAAAGAATCATCCTCCCAATCGGAGTGAAAATTATATATTTTGGGCTTTTTTGCTTCTGCCATAATTGCGGTCTTGTGTGTGCGGACTGTAACTCCTGTGTGTTGACACGGACAACGTCAGCGAACTAGTGTCCACTGCCCACCAGCCACGCCCCGACACATGGGGTCACGCTGGCCAATCACAAAGCTTTGATGCGTTCAAGTGCATTATTCTGGCACAGGAAGACTATGTTATAGGACATTAACGATAAAACAGAATATTGTTGTTCTATTTTTAGACACATCTCGCGATCGACTGGGAATCTCCCGGTCGTTTGCGATCGACTGGTTGGGCACCCCTGCTCTCGGAGGAGATTCAGGTGAGAAGGTGGGGGTGGGGTGGGGGTTACCTTGGTTGGTGATTGGCTAATGGTTACACAAGCCAAAACATCGTTATGACATCATAAAGTGGCCAAACTCTGATCAGCTCATTTTCAGACAAGTTTTTACTAGAAAATGGACCAGGACAAAAAGAGAGAGAATATTTGTTCTGGAAACTTTCAGAATCTCTTTACACAGAGGGGACACATGTTGATGTAGAAGAGACATGAACAAGTGGATTTTGCATAATACAGTAGGTGACCTTTAAAAAAAGAAGCATTTATCTACAATGATTAGTGCTTTCATTGCAACAGTTGCAATGAAAGCACTAATCATTGTAGATAAATGCTTCTTTTTTTAAAGGTCACCTACTGTATTATGCAAAATCCACTTGTTCATGTCTCTTCTACATNAACACACGGCCTATTTTTCCTATTTGTTGATGCAAGTCAGCAGCACACTCAGCCAGTTCTCGTTGGTTTAGGGGTGATCTGCGGTGATCATAAACGCCTGGAAATGGTTCACACCACTCACGTCAGACACCGTGTCCCCCACAGCCAGCTCCAAACGATGATTTAGGCCAGGGGTCGATCGACCGGTCGATCGCAGGGAGATTCCCAGTCGATCGCGAGATGTGTCTAAAAATAGAACAACAATATTCGGTTTTATCGTTA
>NW_011337196.1:627169-628165 GCF_000735185.1 Notothenia coriiceps
TAAAGTTGCCAGTCTGCAGAGATCTACCTGTCCAAATAGAGAGGCGTAGCCATTACTGACAGCCTACTACCAGGTAAATACACACTTCTACTTGTATAAAACGGACCTTACGATGAATACTTCATAAAATACTGCAGATCCTTTATCTTACCTCTTTCTTAATCTACACACACACAAGTATTTAACTTGAAGTCACACAACAGTGTTGTTGATACAGAGTTGGAGTTTATTCACACGTCACATACTACAGTGGGGTAATGTTTTCAAGAAACATTAAACAGTGCTGCCACACATGACACAGGGAAAAAAGAAAAGACTCTGAACCCTTTCTTTGCCATTATATTAAAATAGTGTTGCTACAAAAGTATAAATTAGGCTTACTAATAAGACAACTCAGATCTGCAGCTACACAGGAATCTGCAGCCAAAGTGCAATAAAAAGGAAACAATTAATAGAATCAAACCCTTTTTTTATAAAAAATAAAAATAAATGCCTTTAAAATAGGATGCAAGCAACACTAGTTTCTTAACCTGAACGTGACTGACACGATAAGATGCTATGGTAGCAGCCTTGCTCTTGTTGTTGGGCCTGGTGAAAATGGACTGCTGTGCATTTAGCTGTCCTTTCAGGTCCCTCCCCTTTTGGGAGCGTAGGGCAGAATTAGGAGGGAATTCCGTCTCGTAGCGTTTGTGCACTGTTTTGAAATCCCGCTCCTAAATTACCCTTCTTCGATAAAGCCACGCTCGCATTGCAGATGAGACAGATGGACTTTGAATTGGAATAGATACAAAAATAATCATCCTCCCACTCGGAGTGAAAATTATATATTTTGGTCTTTTTTGCTTCTGCCATAATTGCGGTCTTGTGTGTGTGCGGACTGTCACTCCAACTTGTGACACGGACAACGTCAGCGAACTAGTGTCCACTGCCCACCAGCCACGCCCCGACACATGGGGTCATGCCGGCCAATCACAAAGCTTTGATACGTTGAAGTGC
>NW_011337196.1:628188-643651 GCF_000735185.1 Notothenia coriiceps
TTACCCTTCTTCGATAAAGCCACGCTCGCATTGCAGATGAGACAGATGGACTTTGAATTGGAATAGATACAAAAATAATCATCCTCCCACTCGGAGTGAAAATTATATATTTTGGGCTTTTTTTCTTCTGCCATAATTGTGGTCTTGTGTGTGTGCGGACTGTCACAACTTGCCACGGACAACTTCAGCTAACTAGTGTGCACCAGCACTGCCCACCAGTCACGCCCCGAAACATGGTATCACGCCAATCACAAAGCTTTGATGCGTTCAAGTGCATTATTCTGGCACAGGAATATTATGTTATAGGACATTAACGATAAAACTGAATATTGTTGTTCTATTTTTAGACACATCTCGCGATCGACTGGGAATCTCCCCGCGATTGACCGTCGGCACCGAAGATATACACTATGAACTAAACTATACACCAACTATTTTCATGACAAACTATACAATAGCTTTGGTTTATTTCTGACATACTGAACTTTCGCTTTCTTGAATTACATTTATTTTTGAAATTGTTCTGGCACACTATATGATTTAAATGGCTTAATGTAATACAACTTTAAAATATGACATACTATGATTAGAATGTATTTTTCTGATAATGTTGTCATAATATACTAAATTAATTAAATAGTTAAACAGACGTACTAGAATGGTTTTTCTATCAAATGATTTAACCCAACCGATTTTTTAAAAACGTTTTTCCTAACATACTACACACCATGATTTTTTCCATGACATGTTTCATAACATATAACATTAAACGTACAACAGTTTTAAAGACTCCACCACACGCTTTTCTGAGAACTATTTATTATGTGTTAAAACTGTTAAAAACTAAAGTATTCCAGAAAATGATTTTTCAATGCACAGCACTGTTAACAAGCATAATTATTCGTTATTCATGTTAAAACGTTCTCAGTCGGTTGCTCACAAATTGAATCCACTTTCTTACATTCCAAAAAACACTGCATCATATAAAACAAACGGCGGAAAAAAATTAAAACAAGGAATGATGCTGTTCCTTTAAAATCCCCGCACATCTTTTACACCTTCTATATAAAATTCTATAATCCTCTTCCAAATGTTTACAACCCTATTCTCCATGAAGAGGGTTAATCTCGACGAGCTAAATCCCAGATTCTGGTTCTGGGATGTTATAGTTTTCTTTTCCTTAAAAACAAAGAGGTCAAAGGTCCATGGAAGGGGTACAAGACAACTTTGCATGGTAACAACAAATTAAAAGTTAACAAAATAAAATAATAACTTATATGTTGGAATGAAAAAGTCAGGACTGTACCATTATCCAGTTGTTCTACTTCATTCTGTATTAACAAGATGACAATGATGCCTTTGAATTAGTCCTGTGTAAGATATTTACAGTTTAACTCTTAATGCAACACATCAGTAACTTCAAAAGAGTATTTTAAATGTAAATGTAAAACCATGAATTGCCCTTGTTAGCTAGCATCAACATGAATTATGACTGATGTCATACAGGGGTTTCTGTAAAAGCACCTAAAAAGGGTCTTCTAGTCATGCAAACACTTTAAAAAGGACACCTAAGAAACAGGAAGTTTGCTTTAAAATGAAATGTTGCACCGGATCATGTAAATACCTTCCAATGTGGAATTAAAAGTACAGGCAGGATGCAGTTTGGAGAGCAACACACACTTGGACTGATTCGTGTTGGCTCTGCATACCAGGATCTTGACAATGACTTAAATTGAAACAACTACTTTGAGGTTTTCATTTTGAAGGTGTTAGCGTCCACATCCATGTTGAGCTTTAGCCTTTTTATCTTTTATATCCTCACAAAGGTAAGACGGGGCTACAATTCCTTCACTGCCCTCCCAACAGGGATGTAAACACCCCCAAAAGTCAGCTCTTTAACTTCAGATTTCCTTTTAAATCTAGTGTTTTGGTATAAATGAACCGGATTATTGCTAGATGAAATGTTAAAACAAGCTGGCCTGCTTTATAATACAGTATGTAGACACAGTATATGATGTAAATGCCAGGTATTATTAGGGCCTGTGATATAACTATTCTTATTGGTTGGCTCCACTGTGAGCATGGTTCGATTCAGTGTATGGTTCCTAGCATTAAATAGTTCCCCATCAGTAAACTTTTAAAAAAGATATCCTAAAAACACACATTTCTGGTTGAAAAAAAAAAAAAAAACTGCCCAGTTTCACCCTTTAGAGCTTATTTCCAAATGAAGCTCATAGCATATGGGGGTGACTGAGGGTTTGGGGGGCGCGGGGGCCGGGGGGCGCGGGGCGGGGTCCTCCTACGTCCCACATTGTCAAAGTCTGTGCGTTTATCTTGCTTTGCTCAGTTGGTATGCGTCGCTCGGTTACGCTTCAATAGGCTGAAAGCCGGGCCCTTGTCCCTTTGTAGTGTGCGGAGAGGAATAGGGAATAGGGGGGGGTCCAAAGGGTCTTCGAGGAAAATCCATACATTTGGACGAGGCCTCTGGCATTCCTATCCCCAAGAATATTCCTGAGTTCAGTCCCGTGCATAGTAGTGGCAAAGATGATGAGTGTGTCTCAGTTATCTCAAGAAACGCCTCGCGCTCACGCCCACACAGTCAAACAGGTTCATTGTCCATGTCCCAAACGCCTGTTACGTAGTTGAGGAGGCGCTTCCCTTTCTGTTCCAGCGTAGCGGCTGTTAGCAGCCTAACACCTTGGCTTGTTCACTGAAGGACCTGTGAAATAAATCACAACTTTTTAACATTTAATTCAAATGAAGTATGAGTAAAGTCTTTATATTTTTAACGCACCACTTTTATCTTTAATTTGATCAGCACCACGTCACTTATATTCTATTTATTTAAATGTACAATTTTTAGCAAAGTTATTTAATCTTATTGTCCTGTTCCCTTGTAAACCAGTAACAACGAAATTTCGTTTTAATAGTACCCACCTCTGTGTCTTTGTGAAATGACAATAAAGTATGTCTAAGTCCTAAGTCTCTATTTTAATACCCTTTTTTGAAATGTCAATGTGTGGATTACTGGACCGATATAACTGAGGCGGTACAGGGGCAGGAGGATTAGGCCCGTGCGTCGCCCCTACACACGATGGCCAAGTACATCCTGAGTAAGAAGACCTGGAAGATCTGTGACTTTGAAAAGAGCCAGGATTAGGAAGTACCTCCAAACCTTGGTTAATGTGATCCCACTGAAGACCTGCAAAAAGGAAACATATCATTTAATGTCACCACCATGTGATGATGAAACCCGAAATTCAAGTAATAATACACAGAAGATCCAACATTATATACCTGTACAGCTGAACTTGGTAAGAAATAAATAAATAAAAATTTTTTCAGTTACAACAGAATGCCGGTATATAAAGAAGAGTTTTCCTCAGAACACATGGGAGATATCCACTCTACTAGCGTGCAAGGAATCCTTTCCTTACATCCACATTTCACACTTATTAAATGTTGAAAAAAGCTTCTCCTCATGGCCGGTTCTTAAGAGTTCCAAAGTGGAGTTACCAACCCGAGCTGCCCATGTGAGGGCCAGCCGCCCTCCTCGGCACGCTCCAACTCTGTCTTCTTCAACACTGGATCGGAGAACGCTCGGCCACAATGATGACGTGGCAGAACTCCACCGAAGATCCCCACAGCCACTTTGCAACCAGAGGACAGGAAACAACTCAAAGCATTTGAAAAACAGAAACAAGTGAAGAATGCTTAAATGTGTATGGAATGGTGGTTAACATTAACAGTAAGAGAAAAAAAAGCCTTCTGATGTTGCTGAGCCAGGCATTTGTTTGCCAACATAGAAGTGGTGATATCAAGGAGACGGAGACATTTAACTAGAAAAAGATACGAAAACTCAGGAAGAATCCCGAGGCTCAGGAGACAACAGACAGATCGTCATCAGCTTAAAAGGGGAGCAGTCTGTTTGAAGAGCACCAAGCCATGCACCAGCTGTTTCACTCTTACACTGCATCCAGCTAGGTCTTCTAAGGCACAGTGGTTCTCAAATGGGTACCGGCGGGACCCCTAGGGTTACCGTTGGAGTACTGCAGGGGGTAGTGAGATACCATTTTATGTAAATTAAAAAAAAAAGAGCAGAGGTAGTACAGTTTTACACAAGAAGCTCACTACAAGACTTAACTAGTTTAGGCAACGTAAACAAAATGTCTGGATACATAAAATGACAGAAAAGTAAGCTGGTGTCTCTTACTGTTCCAACTCCATCTCATGACAGCCCGCAGTCTCGTGCAGAAATCGCTGCACCTGGTAATAAGTGTTTACCAACACTAGAGAGTGAAATATATTCCTAACTATGTTGTAGGCAGTGCATAGTAGATAAAATAGTACGTGTGGGAGTCTAACTGCGTTAGTCATATTTGGCTCTGGCTCAGCGATCCGTTCCATCAGCGTGAAGAGAGATCATGGCAGGAGTGCATGCGGCAGCAGAGCAGCTGATCTGAGCTCAGATCGCCAGCTCGGTACGGTATCCTTCACTCGCGTTGATCTCTAAATTCTATCAAGATCTGAGCTAGTTCTAGCTAATGAACATTTAGACTGCTGCTTATCAAAGGACTAAACAATAAGCGTTGCTAGACAAACGGAGTGTGGCCCTGCAAGTATAGCGCTAGTAGCATTATGCATATATGTCGATATTGAGGTGTCAAAATCCCATTTGCTCATAGAATGATCATACTTTCTTTATATCTCAGCAATCCCATAGTACTGAAAAAAATTATATCATTTTAGGTAATAGTAAACAAGTGTTCAGCAGTGTGGGTACAATGTTACACACATCAAAAACGCGAAGTTGTAATAACTGCAGTTTAGGCTCACCTGTCAGAATGACAGGATCATCAGTCGACACAAGCCCATGGTTCTCACACTTAAATTGTAGAGTGTGACAACTTATTAGCAGGGTTGTGCAGGGGATGCACGCAGGTGTGAACAAGTTTGGAGGAATCCTAGATCTCTTGGCTCTTTAAGGTCCACAGATCTTCCAGAGCTCTTCTTACGTCAGGGGTACCCTGCTGGCCATCGCTGTTTTCTGAGGGGGCGACACACGGGCCTAATCTTCGCTCCCTGTCTGGCTAGTTATATCGTCCGTAATCCCGACACACTTGAGACATTTCAAAAAGGGTAATAAAATAGAGACCTGGGCTAGGACTTAGCATACTCCCTATTGTCCATTTCAACAAGACAAGCAGAGTGTACTGATTAACGGGAGAGAGTTTCCGTTGCACTAGCTGGCTTACAGGAACAGGACAATTATATAAGAAGTCGTTGCTAGAATTGGTACTGATATAATAAATAGATAAAAAGTGACGGGTGGGGCCTGATCAAATTAACGAGTACAAGTGGTGCGTTTAAAATGTAAAGATCTTAGCTATAGCTTCGATTTTGAATTGAAGATGAGAAAGTTGGGTGATTTAATTTCCACAGGTCTTCAGTGGAACAAACCAAGTGTGTAGCTGCGAGACGAGGCGTCTACGCGCTGGAACAGGAAGGGGAGCGCCGCCTCACACTACTAACAGGCTCGTTTGGACAATTGGGACAATCGAACTGTGTTGTGACGTGTGGGCGTGATCGGCGAGGCGTTTCTTGAGATGAGCACTGACACACTCATCATATTTGCCGACTACTATGACGGACTGAACTCAAGGAAGTATTCTAGGGGATAGGAATGCCAGAGCTCGTCAGAATGTAGTGTGATTTTCGCGTCCAGGATAGACGGTTTGGACGGCCCCCCCTGATCCCTCTCCCCACACTACAGACAGCCCGGCTTCAGCCTTGTGAAGGCACGAGGACTAATACCACTGAGCAAAGAAAACGCCACTTTGACAATGTGGACGTAGGAGAGCCGCCCCCCCCCCCCCCCAACCCTCAGTCACCCCATAAAAAATGCTATGAGCTTCATGTGGAAATAAGCCTAAAGGGTGAAACTCGGGGCAGTTTTTTTTTTTTGTCCAACCAGAAATGTGTGGTTTTTAGATATCTTTTTTTAAATTTTACTGATGGGGAACTATTTTAATGCCTAGGAACCATACGACTGAATCGACGCATGCTGCACCGTGGAGCCAACCAAGTAAGAATGTTATATCACAGGCCTATAAGTACTGGCATTTACATCATATACTGTTTCTACATACGGTATATGAAAGCAGCCAGCGTGTTGTTAACATTTTCATCTAGCAATAATCCGGTTCATTTATACCAAACACTGATTTAGAAAGGAAATCTGAAGTTATAAGAGCTGACTTTGGGTTTTACTCCTGTTGGGAGGGAGTGAAGGTAATTGTAGGCCCCTCTCTTACCTTTGTGAGGGATATAAAAGATCAAAAAGGCAGAAGGCTCAACATCGCTGTGGAACGCTAACACCTTCCAAAATGAAAACCTGCAAGTAGTTGTTTCAATTTAAAGTCATCTGTCAAGATCCTGGTATGCAGAGCCAACACGAATCAGTCCAATGTGGTGTGTCTCGCAAAACTGCATCCTGCCTGCTATTTATCACACATTGCGAAGGTATTTACAGGATCCGCGCTGCAACATTTTCCATTTTAAAGCAACTATCCTGTTCCTTAGGTCTGTCTTTAAGGTTTCATGACTAGAAACCCTTTTTAGGTGCTTTTACAGCACACCCCTGATGACATAGTCATAATTCATTTTGGGATGCAGCTAAAAAGCACCGGCGCCATCATGGTTTTGACATTTACATTTTAAAATACCTTTTGAAGTTACTGATGTGTTGCATTAAGAGTTAACTGTAAATATCGTACACAGGACTAATTCAAAGGCATCATTGTCATCTTGTTATACAGAAGAAGTGGAACAACTGGATAAAGGTAATCTGACTTTTTCATTCCAACATTATAAGTTATTTTTTATTTTGTTACTTCTTAATTTGCTGTTACTATGCAAAGTTGTCTTGTACCCTTCCATGACCGTTTCTGGACCTCTTTGGTTTTTAAGGAAAAGGAAAACTATAACATCACAGACACCAGAATCTGGGATTTAGCTCGTCGAGATTAACTCGTCTCATGGAGAATAGGTTGTAAACATTTGGAGAGGNGACTTCTTGAGCCAAATGCCTCCTAATGGATTCTAAGGGAACAAGAGAGAGGAGGAAAAGATCATTTGTAAAAGGCTCAGAGGACATAGTGAGCCTAATAGAAGTGTATCAGGTATAGTCCAGCAGCAAGTCCTACTAAAAAGGCTTTAGTTTTCGAGATACCCCTACCCGAGGTAGAATAATTACAACAATGATTTTTCTTATCTTTAGGGTCTCCCATTAATGAAATTGATTGTTGTCAAATTTTATTTTGGGGGACAAAAAGTTTTTTGGATTGTTCTTTGGAACTACCCCAATCCCTGAAAAAGAGCCAAATTAGACCAGGCCGAATATGGGAAAGGTGACAAAAAAGCCCATAACTTGAGAATGACCAATCTTTTCCTCTTCAGATTTGCTGAGGTATGAACCAGGTGGCTGTCCTACATCACCAAAATAGTCAGACAATTATTTAACTAAAAAAATACTGAATTATAGTCCTGTAAAGCTTTAGTTTAGACGGAAATTGTACTTTTTGGTGATAGGAACATAGGACTCAATCACTTTTCTCTAATTTATCAGAAAAACAGAAATTCCCTAAAAAATATACCATTACTGAATTGGGTGCTATTGAACACTAACCAGTAGTTGCATGGACATGTCTGGTACAGTTATATTGCAAATGAGATTTCTTTAGACATAGGCCTACCTCTTCTCTGATACAGTCAAATTCCGAATGGGGGATAAGTGGCATAATAGCCTACAGTATAAGTTAAGAATGCTCACTCTGATGGTCATTATATTTGGAGAGGGAAATACCAGTTGGCTGAACTACATCACCAAATAGTCAGACTAAGAGTAACCCAATACAATAAAATGCAGCCAACTGGTATTTCCCTCTCCAAATATAATGACCATCAGAGTGAGCANAAGGGGTTAAATTAAAAAAATGTATGTGTTTTAGAGGAAATTTCAGAATATCGCGATATATATATATATATATATCGTATATCGCGATATAGTCAGTAAATATCGCGATATCATTTAGAGACCATATCGCCCAGCCCTAACTCGAGCTGGTTTCTCCAAAATGACCTACCCTACCTTTAAGTCAGGTTTTTTATAATGATTAAAATGCAGTTATTTTACAATTAAGTATTGCTACTTTTACTTAACTAAAAGATGTATGTATTTCTTCCATCATACCTCTCTCTGCAGTAGCTAACTTATCTGATGACTCTTCTTATCTGTAGCATTGTCATTAATCAGTGACACATCCAAACTGATTCAACACACTATTGAACCTTTAAATTAGTTAGAGTTAGTGGCACTTATTAAAACGCTGTGCTGTCTTTGTGTTAAAAGGCGAATCGACCCGACATCTTTTGCTGCGTGAAGCTGCCGGAGGGACAGCAAGCAAAGACGGACAGCTACCTCTTCAGATTCTTCAAGAAAATCTTTGCTCCATTCATCCTCAAAGAGTGGCTGCGCCCGATCATAGTAAGTACCACAGTGACACTTTGTAATATTCTAACATGTAACTGTTGTTTAGTTTGAGTCATTATCTATTTGATGATTTTATGTTGCTTATAAAATGTGTTTCTTTGTTTTAGGTGGCAGTGTTTGTGGGAATGCTCTCCTTCAGTATTGCTGTGGTGAATAAAGTAGAGCTCGGACTGGACCAGAAGCTCTCCATGCCTGACGTAAGTGTGACGGAAATATGTTCAGTGATTGCTCGGGCACATTACTTGAATTATTTTTCTTTATAGATGTCGTGGATAAAGTAGAATGGTTTTACTTTGAAGTGTGTAAACTGTTTCCTGTCCTGTCAGTCATCCACAAAGCTAGAGTAGCAACACATTGTTACCACAGTCTTCCCCATACAACATGAATACAAGCCTTGGTTTGCAGTCCTGTACCTGTGGAGGTTTATTCTCATTATCTATCTCTCCATATAGGACTCTTATGTGATGGACTACTTCAAGAACCTCAGCATGTATCTGCACACGGGAGCTCCGGTGTACTTCGTGGTAGAGGACGGCCTGAACTACAGCAGTCAAGAGGGGCAGAACGCCGTGTGTGGGGGGGTCGGCTGCAGAAACGACTCTCTCGTCCAGCAGGTCTACTCCGCCTCGCTCATCAGCAACTAGTAAGTCCGAGCTATTACATCAAAGACACGAGACGCAAAGGATATTTAAGATAAAATGAGGAAATGTTGGAGAACCTGTTTCACAAGATTTAATCACATTAAATGTCTTCAAGGCACCAGAACCTCAGATCAGGTGAAGGTCAGCCTGTAAGCTCTATTCAGCTTCAATTTTCCTTTTTGCTTCCAGCACAACCATTGCCTTCACTCCGTCCTCTTGGATCGATGATTACTTCGACTGGGTGAAGCCGCAGTCCACCTGCTGTCGATTCTACAACTCCAGCGGGGATTTCTGCAATGCCTCTGGTACATTTTTATTCAATGCCATCATGCCTAAAAACTGTCTCGTGATGTGTCGTTTTTGTACAAGTTATTAAACGTTTTTCATCCGTAACATGCAGCAAAATAAATATTTGTTAGGATAATGCATTAAGCAGAAACAAACACATGCTGTATTGTTAAAACTCTACGTGTAACTTCACATGTAATTCAAAGTAAAATATGGATATAGATTCAAATGCAGTAAATACTCAAAGTAACAACAGCTATAGTTTTTCAGCATTCAACCCGACATCTATAATAACCTATAATTCCCATTTACTGCTGATTCTTAGACTCAGTATTCAAAGTGGTTTTTGTTTATTTTTTGTGTCAAACCTTAACATGCAACTGTAGTTTACTACTTTGTTTTCAGTTCATGCCTTTGTCTCAACACACATTTATACATTCTCCATTCTTGTTGGTTAGATGTGTAAATATATTCCTGCTTGTTGTGTTCCAGTGGTTAACCCCTCGTGTGTTCACTGCCGGCCCATGACTCCCGACGGAAAGCAGAGGCCAGAAGGAAAGGACTTCATGCAGTTTCTGCCCATGTTTCTGTCAGACAATCCAAACATCAAGTGTGGAAAAGGGTAATTTGATAGCTCAGCTGGATTCATTTCTTGGAATTGTTTTATTGAAAACACATGACAAGTCATTGGATACTTTCAAATGAACTTTGGTTTCCACACAGTATAACAGTTTCAGTGTGGTTGCTAATGTTCCCCTCTTCTATTTCTCACAATGTGTCAATGCTCGTCCAGAGGCCATGCAGCCTACGCCTCAGCAGTGGACCTGTACCCCGACCACACCGGGGTGGGGGCCAATTACTTCATGACGTACCACACCATCCTGAAGGAGTCCCCAGACTACATAGAAGCTTTAAAAATGGCCCGAATACTGGCTGCTAACATCAGTCAAGCCATGGACCACAAAGTGTTTGCCTACAGGTAAATCCTGTTGTACTAGATGTAGTGCTCTCACCTTTACTGTTAAATAATAGCATTAATTCTATAATAATACTTATTTTTTCTGACCAATATATATTTTTTTTTCAGTTTGAGCCACTGTTCTAGGTTTTTATGGTTAAGTTTTCTATGATTAAATATTTATAGCTGCACGTTTGCTTTCTTTTGAAGTCAATGTTCAAGGGTTTATTGAGTGGGGGCGGTTGTTAGGTAGGTCATAGATAAGCAAACAGCAAGAAAACATAATAAATGGCCATATAGCTCAATGTTTACCTTGAATTTATCTTCCTTCTGAACTTCGGATATGGAGGTTGAACCGATTTTCCAAGAAACTAGTTTATTGTTTTGTTGTCTATCAAATTGTTAGAATTAGTTGCCTTTAAAGTCTCTTTTGCAATGAATGCCAGGAAAATTGATTCAATGAACATAACAATAAGAATAGAAAATGATTCCAATAGCTATTACAGACTTGCCACATGCTGTTTTTTCAAAAGGCAACAGTTCTCAGTGTTCTTTGAGGGAGGGGTTCCCAAAGTGGGGGTCGCGAGATGATTAAAAAAAAAAAAAATTGATTAATTTTTTTTATAATTTTTTTTTTTTTAATTATTATTAATAATAACGTTAGCATAGAAATGTTTTTCTTTGACAATCCACTAGCGCAGTGTTTCTCAAACTTTTTCTTTTTTTCTGAAATTAATTCACTACCAACCCCCCCCCCCGTCCGTCCGTCCGTCGACAGGGGGTCGCCAGTCTCTGGCAATGTTATTTTGGGGGTCGCGGGCTGAAAAGTTTGGGAACCCCTGCTTTAAGGCGCTGTACACTAAGATATTTTCTTCTTTTGCAGCGTCTTCTACGTGTTTTACGAGCAGTACCTCACCATTGCGTATGACACCGCTCTGAACCTGAGCGTGTCGCTGGCGTCCATCTTTGTGGTGAGCACGGTGTTGCTGGGCTTCGAGCTGTGGTCCGCGGTGATCGTCTGCATCACCATCGCCATGATCCTGGTCAACATGTTCGGGGTCATGTGGCTGTGGGGCATCAGCCTCAACGCAATATCCCTGGTGAACCTGGTCATGGTGAGAAGCAACAGGAAACTCTTCACATTTACACTTACACAACACCTGAATAATATCAATAACAACACAATACAACATTTGTTTTGAATGAATCAAGAACTACAACTTATACATTTAAACAGAATTACTTTTTGTAGTTTTATCCATTATTTCTGTCAGGTATAACAGCATTTTACTTGTCAATGTACGTGTTTGTTCTGGTACACGGCAGCATCACTAACATATTTTAGTATGCTACCAAAACTAATTATTGGAATGTGAAAAAAAAGGTTAATGTTACCGTTATGTTAATTAAATTTTGCTAATAAACTTAAATTAGCTTTATCATTATAGTCTTGTATGCACTTTAGGGCGTTAGACAATTTCAGTTTTATTAAAACATATTTCATTAAAAGAAGTTCATTATGAAATCTGTAAAGGCAAGATTAATCCGTTTTTAATAATACAACTCCAATGTATATTAAGTAATATATATTTAAAGATTGTAGCTTTCTTAACTCCCCATAATTAAAAGGTAACTGCTTTTTCACAATCATGACTGATATATAAACCACCAATCACCACGCTTGGCATATTGTTATATCTGTGTATTAGAACAGTGGTTCTCAAACTCTTTTCAATAATGTGCCCCCTTTGAAAAAAGATTCAGCCAAGTACCCCCTGATCAGCGCAAAAACAATTTGTTCAGGAAAAAATGCCTATATAAAGAGGTACAGTACGGCGCTGCACCATCAGTGTCTGATTTATTAAAATAACAACCTTTTAACTGAGAAACACGCTACATTTAAAATGTTTACTATCTATCACTAAATTCATGGCAAACCAATTTTAACATCATGCAATAACACTAAGACGACATTAGTTGCATTGAACTGATCTTTTTAATAAGTTGTAATTACAATTTAGTGAGAAACATGGGCTTGTGCTTCACTGAGGATCTTTGTCATTCTGACAGGGAGGCAACTGCAATTATTAAACTTCGTGTTTTGAAATATGTGTAACTCTGTTAATATAAAACCCACACAACTCATTCAAACGTTGTTACTTTGCCTAAAATTGGTTGTTGCATGTTACATTTGTCTCATTGGAGAATACGACACCCTCTGTCCTTAGACCCTCGCATCGTACAAGGAAAAACTTCCGGAGAAAATCCACAGGGGAATGAAGAGAAAAAAATATATGAGCATTTTATGAGCATGGGATTTTGACCCTTCATATAAACACATGCATAATGCTGCGCTATACTCTGCGGCCACACACCGTTGCCAAGCAACGGTTATTGTTTAGGTCCTTTGATAAGCAGGCAGTCATATCATTATAGAACTAGCAAGATCTGAGAGGAAAAGAGAGCACCCCGTTTATGTTTTCCATTTTATTATCCAGAATTACTGTAAACTTTTGAATAAAGTAGCTAATCTACTATTAGTACTTTGTTTAAATGCATTATGTTTTTTTTGTAATTAACATAAAATAAATCTCACGTACCCCCCTGCAATACTCCAACGTACCCCCATTTGAGAACCACTGTGGTAGAGGAGCTGTAGATTTTGCACTAACTTCTGTAGCATGGTCGAGCTGTAGATTTTGCATGGTCAGTAGCAGTAGCTACTGACCATGCTACAGCAGTGAGCAGCAGAGGTGGGGCTATGGCTTAATTGTTATCAAGAAATGATCGTATAGGGCGTACACACTGAGCCGTTTAGCCCCCTAGAGCGTTCCGTTTGGAGATCTATCCACCTTGGGACCCGTTATCGTTTGCGGGGTCCGTTACGCGAGAGAAAAGTTGCAGATACAACCCGTTTCGTTCTCGTGTAAACACCGCCTAAGACTGCTGTGGCGCTCACATGAACGGAAACAGGAAGAAGTGGCGGGGACACCAAGCCCCCAGGAAGTGCGCCGGACTCTGAGGAAAAGATTCCTAGTGGCCAAACAGCGGTACTACAATTTCCGCATCAGTCCGTGATGTCACCCGACCCAGAAATACTTTTTCCCATAGACTAACATGGGGACAGTGATGTCTGTAAATCAGGTGTGGAAGTACTGCTCATATACAGTATTAGGNTACAGAGCCCCTCCTCCAACACACACGAACGTGCACATGACCAATCAGGGCACGAGATAAGTTTGTGCAGATGGAAGGCTGACAGGCTGGTAGGCCATCCAGTTATTTTAGCCGGGCCGGCTAAAATGATTGGTCGTGCTGTTTACAGTTCTACGGCTTCCAGAGATGACATTTTTGTTATGGATTTTTTTTCAAAGCACTTAAGATATTCATTGCAATCAGGATGTTAAGAGCATTCCATGGAATATAACAAAAAGTGTATCTCGAGCCGGTTTCTCAAACTTACATACCCCACCTTTAAGTAAAAGTACACTTTTATTGGCATCAAAATAAACGTATGAGTACCAAAAGTAAACATACCTGTTATGCGTAAGGGCCTATGTGCAGAAATATATCTATGACATGTTGTTATGTTATTGATGTGTGTTCATCACAGCTTTTTAAGATTTAGCTAATCTTAAATTACTTTGTATACTGCTGCTGGTTATTATATAACTTAACCTATAATTATATGATATTTCATTAGCTATAAATACATTATTATTTTGTATTAGCTAATAATCTAAATATATAAAGTAAATAACAACTAACATTTTCAAATAATTATAGTGGAGTAAAAAGGGCAATATTGGCTACTAAAATGCAGTGACGTGGAAGTTTAAAGTAGCATAAAACTCAGATAAACTACCTCAAAATTGTAATAAAATACTTAAATGTAAATGTACTATTAATTTCCACAACTGATGAAAACGTAGTCATACAATAGGCGCTTTCACACCGGAGTACTTTTACCGTTTAGTTCCGATAGTTCCTGGGATTTTGCGTTCACACCAAAAGAGAACTTAGTTCAGAGAACTTTTACCCCCTTTTAAGTGCCTGCTAAAGAGGTGGTACTTTCCTGGGGAGAAAAAAGTTCCAATTTCTGATTGGCTGGGCGAATTGCAAACCACGCCCCTTAAAACTTGGGCCGCCATTGTATTTGCTGGCATTAGCATGATTAGCATTGTATATTAAATAAGAGCTGTTAATCAGCAGGAGACCCCTCTCTGGTAAACTTCCCACTCTGCACGTGTGACCCCTCCTCTAGAACCACTTCCTCCAGACTCACCTCCTGTCTCCTGGCGTCCAGGCCCAGCAAGCTGACGAAGCAGCTGATCTGCAACAGGAAATCAATAAAAACAGCCAAGCCAGCAAACATGGAGAAAGTCCTCACTGCAGGCATGCTGGACAGGGCGCCTGCAGAAGAAGAAAGTCAACAGTTTAAATCAGCATGTGACTCAACAGGAAACTGTGGTGCATATTACACTTACAGTACTGCGTCACTATTTTCTTTCGATTTCCTGTTGCACATTATCATTTAGAATGCTTTTTTAAAAAATGGTCTGTGTACTATAGAGTGTATTTAAAAGTATATTTTACCCAAGAAAAAGGCCACTGTCTCTGAGAAGGAGGAGAGGAGCAAGCTGGGGGCTACGTCTCCAAGGATACGACCGATCTGCTGGTGGAGTTCCTCATGAGGCATCCGCTCATCCCTCTGTTTAGAAATACAAATCACTTTTAGAAGGTTCAACAGGTTCTATTGCCAACAAAAGGGTCATTTCAATATATATATATATATTTTAAAGGTCCCCTATTATATTGTTTTTCATCAACATATCATAGGTCTCAGATATATTCAAAACATGTCTCTGAAATGTTTGGCTCCAAACACCAAACAGATCATTGTAGCATTACCCATAATCCCCTCTGTTTCAGCCCTGTTTCAAAAGGGCTGATTCTCTGTCTGTTACTTTAGATGAAAATAAGGAGCCCCTCCCCACGCCCCTCTGAGAGAGATTTGGTTAAAAA
>NW_011337196.1:643674-666984 GCF_000735185.1 Notothenia coriiceps
GGGGGGGGGGGGGTTACCTTTGTTGATGATTGGTAACACAAGCCAAAACATCATTATGACATCATAAAGTGGCCAAGATCTGATCAGCTCAAGGTTCAAGGTTCTTTATTTCTCATACGAACATAGCTACAGAGTTAGTTATGTCGTTGAAAATCTTAGGTCACAGGCTTCTCCAACAGTGCAACACAATAATACAGAAAAACAGAAAAATATAGTGCAAGTAGATATTAAAAAGTAAATATGAGTAAAGCTCATTTTTTCAGACATGTTTTGTTATAAATAGATCAGGACAAAAAGTGAGCGAATCTTTTTTTCCTGAAACTTTCAGACTCTCTTTCCACAGAGAGGACACATGTTGATGTAGAAAATAGGTGACCTTTAAGGGGTTACATAAGATGAGCATAAGCAATACACTCTCTGTCACTGGGTCATTGTGTAACATTTGACTGGATTTGGGTGGGAGGTGGTTACCTGATATGTCTGCACTATAATAAAGATGTTGTCCACTCCAACAGCCAGCACCAGGAAAGGAATGACCTCGATCACAATGAGGGTGAGGGGGATGCCGAAATAGCTGAAGAGCCCCAGTGAGGAGGACACAGAGCTGAGCACAATCAGGATCCCCGAGATACCCAGAGAAATCTTAGAGTCCACCTGAGCAGGGGGAAAGATGGAGGATTAGGTTATGTTCTTCTCTCTAGCTGCTCCCTTTTAGGTTAGAGTAGCAGGAAGTCGTCAAACGCGTTTGACTAGTTCTGTTCAATCAAAGTTCTTGCGTCGCAAAAGCATGACATATGTTTTACGACTGCGGTGATTCATTGTAATAGGTGTGAGATTGGGCGCTTACCATCACTCTCCTAATGCTGTGGATGTGCCCCAGGGCCAGGGAGATGTAGATGAACATAATGGCATAGCTGACTACTATGGTGCTGATGTCACTGTTGCTTTCTCTGTTTATCTCGTCTTCAATACTCCTCTCAGCACTGAAGGCTATGGTGAGGTTGGGATTTTGAAAGTTCTTCATGAGATCGATGAACCTGAAAAGCACACATACAATAATTACATTGAGTAAATGAGTTGCAAGGAACAACATTAACATGGGAAGACATTTTTTTTTTTTGATGAGTTTTATAAGTAGTTGTCTCACTCTTTCTCCCATGCCCGAGCTTTGCCCGTCCTCACTGTGTCATTCAGGTAGTTGTTGAGGGGGAAGGTGATCACGAGAGCAGTGGCGTTGTTGTAGTTGGTTTCTGTTATGCAGGAAAAAAGACATTCATTGTAACGTCACTTTAAAAATCCTCAGTTGTCAACCAAATGTGTAAAGTGTATTGAAGTGGCAGTTAAAGTTAAGCATTCCTTTTGGTAACGAGACAACAACAGCCCAGATACAATAGAAATAACAAATAAAGGTTTTTGGCAGCTCTCATGATAGTTAGAGGAAGTGGAAATTATATTTGTTCTTGATTACATTTATACTACTATTGCAAACATCTTGCATGTCTGCTGCAGAAACTCCTTAGAATGTATTATAGGGCTTATTATAAATACTAAGGTGACAGCAATAACATTTGGGCTGCAAATAATGGCAATGGCAACACTGCACCATTTGCAAAGAGCACAATATCAAGTGTTACGGATAACATTTTGGATTCACACCAAGAAAGTTAGTGACACAACGTGCACAGATTTTTTTTTTCTTAGTGCAATATAACCATCTACTGAGAAGTTGTAAAGTGGCTTCCGTTTTCCGCCCTCTAACAGTGTTAGTCTAGCTCACCATCGTAACCCCCAAGGGCCAGCCAAGGGAAGATGGGCCCACCGTAGGTTCCTAAACACGGGTCGTGGAGGAGAGTGGTGTCGTTGAGGGATGCTGGTGCACTGAGGAGGAAAAGAGGAACAGAGTTAATAAACTGGAACATGTGCCGTTACCTCATCTTATTTTTGTGCATTTAAGACAGATAAGGAACAGCAGTGTGACAAAGAATGAGGAAGTCTGATTGGACTATTTAAATAAAACACACACGACAGTTCTTAGAAAAATGCAGATGCAAGAGTCTGGAACATTGGTTTGTGAGCCGCAGGTGTTCAGCTTCAACAAAGAGGTTCAAAATAACCTTTCTACGAGATCAACGTTTCCTTAACTTCTACAGATTTCTGCTGGAAAATAAGACTCATTTAAGACAAGTGCCAGCTTATCTGGAAAATATTGTGTGAACCAGAAAAAAATAAATCACCTGACACAGTAGAGGAAGTGGCTGTGAAAGTCAGCATAGACAAAGAAGTCGTCTCCTTTGAGGTGGTCCAGCACTTCATGGCTGTTCTGGAAGTAGTTGAGGACACTCAAGATGGTGCAGTTGTTATTGTACGGAGCCAGCGGAGCCAAGCAGATGTCCTTTAGAGTCACGTCTTGGCCCTCGTATGTGGCTACGATGTCTTCTATCTGGAGCTGCAGATCCAGCACCTGGAAAAAAGAAAGAAGTCAAAAAAAGAGAATTAAATGAACCGCAGTTTCAGAAGTGCAGCTGCTGTTCTCATGCAAAGTAACTATAACCTGGTGACAGGAACAAAGCTTCTTTATACAAAAACACAGCGGCTTGAATAACCAAATATTGCTAATTTCCTCTTTTTAAATCATTTCTCACACAAACCAACCTGGTGCAGGATGTCTTTACGCAGGATGGCTCCGAATGGGACATCAGATCCTCCAAAGTATGGAGAGTAGAGAAAAGGGTCGACGATTGGAGTGGTTATGATGAGCTGCGCTGTTCGGAAAAAGGGTCCGAAGTGGCTGTCAAAGTAGTCCTTCTCCTGCCGGGCCTGGCTGCTCGGAGACGACCACAGCTCCACAGGGTCTGTGGTGATGCGCATGTAGATCAGGCCCCCAGAGGAGGCCACCACTAGTATCAGGCTCCCCAGAATGACCACAGAGGGGTACCGCACGCAGAAGGAGCCCCAGGAGGTGAAGAGGGTCCGCAGAGAGTTCTCGAAGCGTTCACCCAAGGTTTCACAGCATGATGCATTTACTAAGAGGAGAGGAGACAGAGAAATGTCTTATTTAAAGAGGCCCTACTTTGCTTGTTAGGGTTTTCCCTTCGCTGTAGTGAGTTATACAGGTTTTGTTGTGTATGTAAATGTTCTGAAAAGGCTAAAATCCTAAAGTTCCCCCCAGAGGGATTTTCTCCCCCCCCCTGTCTGAAATGCCTCCATTGGACTCCTTTGTGTACTTCTGTAACATAGATCACTATGTAACACTTGCCCTTCTATTGGCTAGCAGTCCAACACATTGTACATGATAGGTTAAGGGGCGGGTCATCTCTAAGCAGTTGATCAATCACAACAGAGCCAGCCAGTTAACCAATCAGAGCAGACTTGGTTTCAGACAGAGGGTGAAAAGAGGTGCTGCAGCACAGGCAGTATGAGAACAATAAAGACCAGTTTGAATATTAAAGCAGAGTTGAGGAATAAAATACAAATATGAACCTGGAAATTAGCATAATCAGAAAGAATAGAAAACTGTTCACTTGTTTGAAGCATCACAATACCTTGTTCAGGATTGTCCCCGTTGAGAGACAAAGGGTTATTGCTGTCCAATATGGGGCCGTATTCAGAAAGGACAGTTCTTTTCCTGCATGAAAACAAAAAAAACATAAGCCAATTTGATACAAGCTTCTAAAGCAAGCATTCAAAACAATATGTTCTTTTCACAGTGGATAAGGGTTTGCAGGTATGACACATGAATCTGAAAGCCAAAACAAAACAATGTCCTTTACCGGTAACACCAGACTCCTATTACAGCTCCAATAAAGATAAGCAGGAAGGCCATGTATGAGATCCACATGATGACGGTCATAGCGTCCATACCAAGGATCAGCCAGGGAGGGGGGAGGGGGGGAGGAGCAGGTCTGGGCCCGCAAGCGTTTGTGCAGTCCTGACAGGAGCAGGGGCCCGACCCGTCATCCAGGCCCTCTGTGCAGGCGAACGTCTTGTTGGTCATGGGAGTATAACCAGACACAGGGGCGTCTAGAGCCAAAAACAATCGTAGAAAAAGCATCAGGTAAACATCTTTTTAACTTGCTGAAAAGAAACAGTAGGTGTATTTTTTTCTACAGCGGGATCATGAACTATAAAAGAAACACACATGAATGACTTACCTGTGAATATTGGGAGGATAGGAAAGGGAGTCTGTCCATTGTTGATATCAAACATATACTGGATCCAGTTGGTAGCATTGCAGTCCTTTGCGTCCTTCCCACACAGCAGTGATAAGGCCTTCACGTTGCTGGATGGTGCCTGGACGTCCTTACAGGCATTGTACATGGCTGGAAAAGTTCAATTTGATCATTTTAGAGCGAGGCTCAAGATATTCCAAAGGTTAAAGGGTTCATTCCCTATTTTATTTGACCAAAATGACTCATTACAACAGTTAGTCACCTACTGTATTACGTTACCATGACTGTATGTTTGAGTAGGGAACTGGAAAAAGTACACTCAGCTGACATGAAATAATGAAGGTGAAGCTGCTTTTCATATCTACTTCAACATTTGGCTGTGAACTCACAATTAGCAAATGTCTGTCCAATGTAGTACTGCACTTCCACCACGTTGCCTTTTTCGATCTTGGTGGCGTTCATGAACTGACTCTGGTGAGGGCTGCATGTCAGCTCACAGAAGAGGTTCATCAGGTTGAAGAAACAGGCGGGACAACTGCACAAAGACAAAGTGAGTGTGAGAGGAAGAAGGGAACAACATGAAGAAAAGGAGTGTGTGCAGGACATTAAGAATAATAAAATAGTTTCATGGCAAAAACAAGGCAATACAGTATGCAGTGAAGTAATTAAAGATTACAAAGATAAGAAAATAGGCCAACCTAATCAAATCATATTCATTTGGCCTGGGAGCCAGTCTGTCTTAAACCCATTATTTGAAACATGGAAAGCAAAGGATTGCATGTTCGAATAACAGTATATGACATTTAAGCTGCACATGCTGTCAAAAGAGAAGATTACTCTTTGTTTTCAGGAAAGGGAATGATACTGCCCTTCCAAGAATGTCATGTGCATCATTAGTTAATGTTATAAGCGCAGCGCATACCGAGACAGGAACTGAAGGGGCAGCTGGAGACTTCCTTTGAGAGTGTTCAGCTGGTTCATATCACAGCAGAGGCTTCGGTTGTCATAGTCATATCCAGGACAAAGCTCCTGTGAGTAAACACAAAAAGGAATGAGGTCACTTTGATGCACTTTAGCATAGTTTTTACACAGTGCAAAATCATGTCACACAAGAGCACTTTGAACATCAATTGTGATCAATAACAGCATCATGACACTGTATTTACCGTGAGAAGTTCGTAACCCTCGTGCTGCAGTGGTTTGGGAGGACCGGTGTAGTTGCAGTTGTATTTCTTTCCGGGCACCTTTTCGGACTCCCCGCACTCGCCATACCACACACAGTGCTGGGCCTCAACCTGGCAGGAAGACAAAAAAAGAAACAGTGATGATTTGTGAAGTGTTAGAGCAAAAAACATATTAGTCTATTCGGATCCAATCAATATTCTTCTTTTTTTTTTCCAGAGTCTGTTAAATATGATGTCGTTTTTAATGATAGGAGCCTGCTTCTATTCATATCTATTAAGGACAAGTACAAGGTCATGCCAACAAATGAAAACAGAGAGTCCAAACAGACCAATAGTTCCTCAAAAATGCCACAAAAGGCCATGTGACATGCGACATGGTTTTGGATGCTAAAAAGGACAACTCTGATCTCATGTTGAAGCTCTACCTATTTACCTCGAGGTTTTATATATATATATATAACCACAGAAAACCTCTAGGCATGCCTCATTTCCTTTGTTTCTAATATCTCGTGCTTTGAATGTCTGGAAATAGTAATTTCACTTCTGCAAAAATGTTTCAAGCATATAAAGATAACTGCAACATAACAGCCGCTGTCTACAACGAAAAGTTCAATATGAGCACTTGAAACATTTTCTTTGAATATATGGTAGAAAAAATACAATAACATAGAATTACAAGTAAATGTATAAAACAATATAGCTTTTGCAGTCAAAGTTGTCCGTTGTGTGTTTATTCAGCATGAGAGCGATCACGTGTTCTTTGTTGAGAGGGGAAGTTAATTCACTTACTCTACAAACTTTTTTATGAGTAAGCACAGTCTTACCCACCGTCCTACTGCTTCTTGTGAGAATAGTTCAAGGACAGCTTTCGTGTGTCATTATTGCTTCAGCTAGTGTTTCAAAAAGATGCAGAGTAAGCCAGTACAATAATAACATTTTGTCCAAAGTCAACTTGCTTAGGACTAATTGTAAAAAAGGTGGATTTATTGGGCAAGGATCAGAAACTGCAATATTTGTTTAAAGTGGTTTGTATACATAACAGAAATATTATGTACCCTACCCTACCCAACCCAACTAAAGGAACTAGCACACACACCTTTTAAAGAAATCCCTTTCTGCTTATCTGCAGTCTCCCAACAGTCAATAGTTTTACAATAGTCGTACCACATCATACTTCTTTAACCAGGAGGTTGCAGACATTTACACTGAAACAGCAATGATCAATCAGATTCTGATGTATTGTTTTAGCACAGTTTCGAAGTGGTTATCCTTTGTAGTGGGCTGACCAAATTACCACATGAATAGGAATGCTAACAATGCAAGGGAGACACTATTGATGAGTGAGTATCTACATCTGATTCAATCAAATCAGAGGAATAGATCCGTTCCTGTCTCGTTTGTTGTGAAATAACATCGTTGTTCTAAATCGACTTGATATATAATTGATGGTGTCTGTGTAAAAAAAGAGTACTCATCATTAAACTACAGCAGAGCATCTGGAACAGTGGACTTTGTTTATTACACCTTTATATCAATAATCTGTTTTAAATGTTTGCTGTCTTTCCTTTTGTAATGTCCATGTACTACTTGCTCATTTAGCCTTGTATGTATTCTTACTCTCTTAGTAATTAATATTACCCTTGAACACTGCTGCTCAAACAAACAAACACTCAAGATTCCTATGTCTTGTCACTATGATTACATTATCTGAACTCCTATTTATTGCATAACAAAGATATTACATATCCAAACATGGATATTTAAATGTATGTAGCTAGCTGCACCTAGCATTCAAGCCACCTAAGGTCTACATGCTTAATGACTTGTTTTGTGAGGTATTAACATTAACATATTTGGGTAATTACAACATTAACCGTCATGAACACACTAACCTAAGCTTTGTTTGAATAGTTATGCAAATTAGGGGGTATTTTAAATCTGTTAAGGCATGATGGTGAGCAGGAAACTTATTTCGACACCGGCTCAGTCAAAGATACAACCTGTACCCTTCTGTGAGACATGTCAAAGCTAACAGGTTATGTGATCATTGTGTCGTGCTGTGCAGTTTGCAACTAGCAATGTTGGTAGCCATTATGTTGTGTTTACTGTTAAGCCAATGAGCGACTAACGCTATTTTTGCCCTGGGATAAAAACAAGAGTAGAAATCTTAAATAGCTAAACGTCCTAGTTTCGTTAGCCGACTCAGATAAACAACAGCGTAGCAACGACCGAGCTGAGTCATGTTTTTAGTCACAAGAAATCGGGCTTTAGGTTTCACTTACCCATCGAAAATGTCCCTCCAACAAGAGAATAATGAAGAAAAGCAAAGATAAAGGGCTTCTCCCTGGTAGGACTCCCATCCCTCTTACTGAGACGACCGATTCGAAGTGACAGTCCGCATGAAGTTTCGCATTCTTGTTGATGTTTCTTCTACGTCGGATTATTTGCTCGGGGCGGAGACAAACTGTTGCCTCAGTGCTGCCACCTAGCGATGCCTAGTACGCACTACAACTGCTCATTTATTTGTATTTAATTAATTTAAATTGTTATTACACATTTATTTTATTCAATTTTATTTTATTTATTTTATTTCACAAGATTGTATTTTATTGTATTATCATTTACTTGGGTGTAGTATGTAACAAGTAAAGCATGTTTGAACACTGCAGGAGAAACCACAAAGTACGGACATGGTTTATGAAGATAGCAAATTGGATATCTAAAGTATTTCCTATCGGAAAAAATATAAATACAAATTACATAATTCTCAAAACGTCAAGACCAATTAGTAATACAAAGATTATTAGAAGTGTACAATTGATATTAAAGTTTACATTTTGAGATACACTAAAATCATACTTTGTCATTGAACGAACAATTGTTGAAGACAATGCTTACATGCAAACTTCAATGTACACAAATTAAAACAAATGAGTCAATTAAGGATCTTCATCCTGAAGTAGTATTGCCTTTGCCTTAAAGGCATGCATGATAGACTTTTCTTTAATTAAATAAGGCAGTTTATGTCAATGCATGAATGAACATTACAGAGTACTTCCATGTAAAACAAAAGTAACAACAATCTTTTTTTGCATTTAAGAAAGAAAGACAAATTATTATCATTGTTAATTAAATTATTGATAATAATAATACAAAAAAACCATGATATCCAAATCTTAATATGTAATAAAAAAATACATAAAACAACAAGTTTGATATGCGCTCTTTTTACTGTGAATTTCCCCCCTCACTTTAATTTATGCTTAATCAAACATAATAGATGTTGTTAACCCTTAGATGCATAAGGGGGTCTTTTTTGACCCGGTGAGGTGGTTTTCTTGAAGTATCTTTGTAGTTACATTTTTTTTAAATTTCGTATTCCAGCTATTCCTCAAAAAACATGTTTTGGATATCATGACATTCAAATTTCAAATTTAAATGTTATACATTTTAAGAAATTGTATTTTTTGTATTACTACCCCAAGCTTCCATAAGTGGGTCTTTTTGGACCCGGTGAGGTAGTTTTCTTGAAGTATCTTTGTAATTACATTTTTTTATCATTTCATATTCCAGCTATTCCNTTGCTGTCAGGAATACATTCACTGTAGACCACACAGACTACATCACAAGTGACAACTGTCAGGAAGATTATTTTACACAGCAAGATCTGATACCTGTCAGTATAATAATAATAATACATTATATTTTTATAGGGCTATTCAAGGACTCAAAATCACTTTACAATATAAGGGAAGGTTAGGGTGGGGGGTATAGGACTATCAAACAAGTCACTCGTGCATCTAAGGGTTAAGAAATATTTAGGATTTGAAACCAACTCAAACATCGCTAAAACTGGCAAAACTAAAATATAAACTTAAAAAGCCAATTTCTAACCCCGTACTCGATTTTATCATCTTTAACTCTAAAGTTAAAACATTTTTTTTCAGAAATCCTGAGCTCTTAACTCATTATAATAAATGAATCAAATTGATTCATCTACTAATTTCCACACAGGTCAACATTTTAATTTATTGTAGTTTCTTCAGTCTTAAAGACTGCAGGCATTACCATATTTTAGGAGAATAAACAACATCAATGCAAACACCACCTTCAATCTGTTTATTGGAAAAAGATGCTTATTATCTGCCAAGAGTGTTTCATCAAATTGCTACTTGAAGTTCTGCAGGAATCAAGATAAAAAGACTAAGTAGATAAATCACTGGGATCACAAGTCCCTCTTCCTGTATCACACCCTATACTTTTTAAAGCTATGGGAAAAGAAAACAGACAAATGGTATTTCCATAGAAAAAGATTTATTCATGTTCACCTTTGAATGATATGATCACAATTCAGGAATAAGTGCATATTCATGTATGATGTGACAACCCTGTGTATAAATTATAGGTGACTATTTTGGGGTATATTACAGTATAATCTCTGTTTTCTGTACATGTACCTGTGTAAAATCTGCAAAAGTAGGCTTTCATGTTGCTACAATAATATTTTCCTTTAAAACTAGGAAGAATATTTGCAAATGTAATGCTCTTGCAAGACTAAAAGACTTAAAAGCTAAGAGCAAATTCATAGATATGGTGTCAACACCCGGCGTGAAACAACTGTATACACTTTTGTTAAAAAAAGAAATTCAAACAAATACAAGTCTCCAGGTAATAAAACAGATACATCAGAACAAATATTTGTTTCTGACCAGACATGAAACTATTCATAGTCTGTAAAACAACTCACGTTTACAGGGAAACACTTCTAATCTAAAATTTAAACACATTACTGACATGACTAAGACAGTCCTAACAGCATTTTTCAAACAAGTGGACAAATATAACATACACAAAGTACAACTATTGATATGCATTTAAACAGAGGTCGTTTTATTCCCTTTACTTTTTACTGTAGCTTCCCAAGTATAACATTTTACAAGCACACACACTAAAGTGCGATACTGATAAAAAGCTCAGATTTTCACTTTTGGGGTTCACATAAATATGGCCCATGCCACAGAGGTCCTGCTAATTTCCAACAGCTACTGTAAACACAGATGTGTAAATACAACAATAGCAATTGCTATTTACCGTTACATTATTTTTATAGTTTGTGTGATATCACGCACTCTTTTGTTTCCATCTAAATGAGGAAGCAACCCATTTTAAGTTCATACAGAACTGTCTTAGACCATAAAAGTAACATATTTAAACTTTTCACCAGTTTCCCATTTAAACTGACTATACATTCTGTACATTGCAACATTTTGTTTCCTCGTTGACTCATCCCTCAGGATGAGTATTGTCAGGCCTCCGAGGTCCCCAACAGTCCAGCCAGCATTTTACTCTTAAAACCCTTTAATCGTCTTACCGTCACCCCAGAGAAACGCTCTAAGCCTTCACTTCAGTGTCAAGTGAGCGCACCACTGTGTCCCTTGCGTATACAACCAATGTTTCTGCAACACATGTACCTTAGTTTTTTTTGGGGTTGAGCTGCCAGTTGCTGTTGTTTGCAGTAGAGCTTCTGCCTCCACTGACACATTAGGATCACTTGCAGCATTTGGTGCATAACATTCAAACGCGATTTTTACTTTCTGACAGGGGTTACAACAGATGAACGAAGTGCTTTTTTTCCAGCAACTCTCAGGTTAACTGAGTCCTGTAAGAGTGCCATTTTCATCAAGAAAAAGTCCTTTGTAGTAAGAACAACTCTTTGAAACGAGAGGGGCTTTGTGTGGCTGCATGCAAACAACACGGAAAGCTCAGCCAAGTGTCACTTAACATAAATGATAATTGATGGTACCACTTAGCTATGTTTTCCCATCCAAGACATCAATGCCTTTCCTTAATGGAACAGGAAACGTATTGTCTGTATCCAATAAGACCTCAGTCTGGGCCCAGATACTCTGCGTTCTCCGCCGCTGGGATGTGTCCGTTGGCGTGGGTCTTGAAGGCGGGAGTGAAATCGTATTGATAATCCGGGTTGTCCATGCTATTCTGTGGCTGGTATTTCTGAACGCTGTGGACCGTGCCATTCGAGTGGAGTGGGTGGGTGGCTTGGAGCGGGATTTCGTTCAGATACTCGGGTCCAGTTGCCTCGTTTTTAAAGCAGTTCAGGTAATCTGACTCTGTGTCGTCTGAGGAGATGGTGGGCAGCATGGTGCGAGGAGGACCCGGGTGCTGGTAGATGGGATTCATCACATCAGAGACTTCGTTCTGGTTCATGTATTCTGTAAGAAAGTCAGTGACATTAGCAACAACACTTGATAGGTTCTCATTAAGTGTACACACAGCTTATATAGAAAATAGCAGGTCATTTATTAAATGAACAGAACATAATGGTGGTATGTTTCAGACCATTAACTGCAAGTCATTAAATCACTGTGGATCATTGTCAAACCAAAAAGTTTGCAGATTGATTTCCAAACTTTCAGACAGAAACTGTCAAAACATTTATATAATGTATTCTGTGTAATATATGGGCATGACTTTTAAAACAAGTGAATGCCTATTAAGACACATTATGGGAAATGCAGCATCAAGTGATTGTTAAGCTTCATTATTACAAGGGCTATAACTATTAAATAGGGATGTCTATGCCTCTTGTCTGCATTGATTTTGAAGAATCTCTTAGAAATATGGCTCTTGCAATTGAAGGGCAATACTAAAAACATTTGAGTACCAGGTTTACAAAATACTTTAAACATGCTATAGGCAACCAGCTTATCACAGTGAGCAGCACATTTGCTTTACTTATATCAGGGGTCAATACATTTTTGAGGAGCATAGGTTCTGAAAAGTCTCCCTAATGGTTCATTCAAGGAAGTTTAGTGCTGTCGAAAAGCATTGCATTTATTTTTAACTAAGAAGTACATTCTGATGACATCAAAAGAACAATGAGAATTGCAAAGCTTGTGGGTACTAAAAGGTTGCTGACTAATGCTAGTGCTCTCAACGAGACAAAAAAAACAACCTGTATGGAATTTAGAAAAATATAAATAAGGTGGTACTGTTGCTAATATATAGATGATAATATATGTTGTTATGGTCAAGAGTACAGCCTTAATTCTGCCACTATTCATTTCATCCCTCAACTGCATCCACCAATACTAAAGAAGTTTTCGGTGCAATAAGTACAGCACCTTGTCCACTAGATGGCCCACTTTCTCAATGAGATTCACTTTACATACATCAAATAGTGGTGCCACTGAAGCGTTTTGAAGTTAGAGGATACTTGCCTGGAGATGGTAGGAAGGCGTCATCTAAAAGTTTGTCTGTGGGGTCAGGAATATATCGGAGGACCATGCTGCCATCTCTGCTCGGGAATCCATTCTACAACAAATGAAGGACATTTTTAGGGCTGTGGTGCATAAAACTCAAAAAGGAAATAATACAAAGAGGAAATCAATTTGCTCTAAGTTCAAAATGATTGATTTCGTCTTACCAATATGCCATTTCTGCCGTGGCACGTTCCAATGCTACTGTTGAGGCTCTGTAAATGAACATAGACATGAATTAATATCTCATGATGACACCACTTTAAATGCAGAGCAAGAATTTTTTTTAATACATCCATCACACATTTTAATAAGCCTCTGTGCACCATAAAGTAGACTTTAAGTGAAGAAAGGTTTACCATTTAAATGGACAGGCATTATCAGCTCAATGCATACTCCAAAGATAGTGCTCATTTTAAATTAGGCAAATATTTACTTTCGGTCACTGTGGTTTATTTTCAAGCCTCCCAGGGGACGTTTACTTCCCTTTGAAAAGTGATAATAATGTGTTTTTATGGTACCAGAGAAACCACAGCTGTCATCTCTGTACAAGCTGATGAGGATCGAAATAAACGTCCGTCAAGCCGATTCATATTCATTCAGGCAATCTCACCAGCTTTGTTGTGTCTGTCATATCCTCCAGTGAAAGGACTGTGAATGGTGTTAAAACCATGGAAACCGGGCGAATACAGAGAACAAAGTGACAGCTGTGGCGATGCAATTACTTTCAACAAGAAAAGGAAATTAAACACGCCGAAGGAGCAACCATCTGTAAAAAAACTTGACCACAGTGGGCCATGCCCCTTCTGTGATATTACAAAAGCAGGCCTCGGCTGAGCTTTTATTGGACGCAGATTTTTTTAAAGGTGCCTGCAAAGGTAATCAAACTTTAAAGTTTGTATCGGCTAACCAGGCTGTTAGTGCGGGCAATGTTCCCAGGTGTGAGAGCCAGACCTACGCATGGCCTTCACTGAACCTGAGGTAGAAGAGTTCTCCTTTTCAGTTCTCATCAATCAAAGGGCAGCAGGGACGAAATGTGAGAGAGGGGAAGATGATGAGGATGAGTGGGTAGGGGTCAGGAAGTGGAGAAATAGTCCCTCTGGTCACAGTTAAACAGAATATGAGCAGGGTTCAAGTCAGGTACGACTACCTGCTTGAATTCCACTTAAGGTCAATCAGTTTGACTGTTGCTGTTCGATCACCTGGATTCAGTTTAACTGTCAGTGTTATGTTTCATGTGAAAGCTAATTACTTCCAACAAGCTGAAAAAATGACTGAGTTTATTTCCACTACGTCTCTCAGTGTAATGATTTATGCAGAAACCCCATTTCCCAAAACACTGCTAAAATAGCACAATTAAAATGTCAAACAGTTGACTGCATGTCGGTAAAATGTGCACTCCTGGTGCATGTGGTGCAATTTCTTAATCAAAAATTATTGCTGCTGTTTTTCTGAGAAATGTAATCATTCCCCCGTAGCATCTGGCAAGCTACTCTTCTTACACTGTTTCGAAAAAAGGTCAATGTGAGTGACTCAATGTGTGTGTGTGTATGTAAAGGTATCTGTGTATCATTACATTTACTTTTTTTTTTACAGTTAACTCTGTATTGACTGAAAACTTACTCAGGACAATATTGTGATAATATTCTGGATCTCCAATATATGTAAAACCATTATATGAATAGAAGTAAATGTGGTGGATCAGGTAATACTGTAATAGCTTAATGCAACTAATTGTAGCTTAGTATTTTCAAATCTGTATATACATTGTATACAATGTATGTGTAAGCATTTCAGTAAAACTACTCCACCTTTCACATACACATGCATCAGTCTTCACGATGAGTGACTCAGAGGCCATTTGCATAATAACTATTTTGCTAGCCAGTACATGGTTGTTTGCCTAAAATACTTTTACCAACAAAAAAAACAACTCTTCTGGCCTGAAAGTGCATTAACATTTTTGAATTGGACCAGTGGTTTCAGCAGCTTTAGATTTGTAAGGTTTTTAGAGGCTTTATAAAGTGAGAAATGTCTAAATTATACCATTCATTTTGCATTTAAAATACCGACCACAAAGCAGAAAGGATTCATCTCTGAAAGATTTTTCTGATATATCAGCAGTGGCATTGAATAAATCCCATCTTAGTTTTGTTTGTGCCAGGATGCATCATTTTCTCAGCTATTGCCAACATCTGTGCCAAAGTTCAACTATTGACACCTGAGCCTGAGAGATAGATACACATAGACACACCTTTTCCACAACCTTTGATTGGGACTTTTTAATAGGAAGTAGCTTACTGTGGAGTGAAGCAGCGGGGTGATGGAGGTGCTCGGGCTGCTGAAGAAGCCATGTTGTGGCACCAAGTACTCGTCAGCGTCCACAGCGTCCTCCATGCCATCTCCGCTGATCAGGCTGCGGTACAATTTATTGTCTGAAGGACTCGGTAGGTGCATGCGATCATCGCCCTGGGATAGAAAATAACATGTAGCTAGTCAGCTTGGTGTACAATGGTTTTATCCAAAGACAAATAAACTGTGAGTAAAGATGTGATGTGAAATCCTACCTGAATGACCAGATATCGAGAAGGATCTCGTGCCATTTTTGTAAACTCAGCTATAAGTTCCCGGAAACGTGGTCGGCTGTCCGCATCAATCATCCAACCTGTACACACACACATCAGCAAATATTCTCATTAGACAAGGAAATAATATAAAACTTACAGTTGACCTGTAGAATCTGATTCAAAAAGTTATACATCATGTGAATACACTATTAAAAAATGGTTTTAAACATAGCCCATTACACTTACATTTCACCATGATCATGTAGACGTCGATGGTACAGATTGGAGGTTGAGGCAGTCGCTCCCCTTTCTCCAGGACCCCAGCTATGTCACTGGCTGGAATCCCATCATACGGTTTGCTCCCAAATGTCATCAGCTCCCAAACTGTTACGCCTACAGAGAGGAGGACAGTTGGTATATGTCAGTCTGTTGAGCTGTCATTCACTTTGTATGGCTCCCAATAAAAGAGAGGAAATGAGAATGACAGGATGCAAGCTTCCCAAATATAACACAGAATCAAAATCACTATGTTGACAAATTGGCTCTGCTTGCGGGAGTGGGAGTTAGCAGGATGCATATCTGTGTTGGAGGAACTGAGGAAGGGGGAAAAGGAGGAAAGGAAGCTTGTCACTTCTGCCAGGATCTGTTGATGCTTTCGCCATATTGAGCGGAAGGCATCATCAAAACCCTCGGGAGAAAGAAGATTTGGAGGCTGACCAATGCAAGAAAGCTGTTCAGTGTGTTGGCACCTGTGCTGCTGGTGCTGGAAGAAATACTAACGTGGGTTGTGGCAACAATCCCTTCTGTTGTGTTATTGCCCATTTGAGACTGCTGCTGTGTAGGTGTGTTACCTGCGTCCTAAAACTCGCAGATGCTATCAAGATGTTCTCAATTTCTGTTTTGAAATGTTGACTGATCCAAAAACAACATCCTAGCTTCAATACTGCCTTCGCTGTTTAAGCTCTTTATTTGGCAATGAATAAATATTCCTCCAGTGAGACTGTCACCAAAACTCAGGAGTATAGAAGCACAGCTGTTTTACATATCTGAAGTTTCACAACGATCCGAGCTCAGTCTGCATCGCAAGCAGTGTTAATGCCTCACTGGGTTAGAGGCAGAGCATGTGTTCTCCACGTAAAGACTCACCATAACTCCATACGTCACTCTGGTGTGTGTATGTTCGGTTCTGGATAGATTCAAGAGCCATCCATTTTATTGGTACCTGCAGAACAAAACAAAGTGACGTTATATTTTTCATCTGCCACCTTCCAAAAAGGCTATAATAATATAAAAATGCCCCCCTAATGTGCCTTTGATTACATTTGGACAATAGGCTTCACTGGATCATTAACATAGAACATATTTTCCTACAAAAAAAATGCTGTCTTTTAATGAATACAGCACGGTGCTGCGTCAGATCATTTTTGCTGGCAAGATTAATGCCATCAATTCATCAGTAGAAGGAATTGTTGTTGAACTGAAATCAATCACTGTCTATAACACATACTACAAGTAACTACACTGTCACCTAGTGGTGGTGAATTGCAATAGTCTAACGTACAAAAATCCCTTTTTTATCTGGAAATGATAACATTTACCATAGACATAATAGATTTCAATTGTAGCAATGGATTTGATTAGTTTGTGTCACAAAATACAGCAAAATAATACAAATATTTGGGATGTATGATAATATTGTGAAACCATTACATTATTGGGCGCTACAGAATGTCTATAATGCAGGTCCCCCTGTATTTATAAGCAAACACACACTACATATTTTCTTTGTGGAAAATATTGCTTTCAGTCTCACAAAGAAACATCTATAAGAGAAGGAACATTTCTGTTGTCATGTCTCTTTTACAATAGCTACAATCTAGAGCAAAACTACAAATGTGGATGTATTACATTCTTTTGGAAATGATTTTGGCAGACAGACACCGACCTTTCCCCCATCTGCATGGTACTCTTTCTCGTCTGCGTTGAGGAGTTTGGCCAGACCAAAGTCGGTGATCTTAACATGTTGAGGAGTCTTCACCAAAACATTTCTCGCTGCCAAGTCACGGTGTACTAAGCGGCGCTCCTCCAGGTAGTTCATACCCTTTAGTCAAACAAACGATAGAGTACGAGTTGTTCCATAAGCGCAGTTCTCTTTTTCAAAAGCTGTCTGATATGGCATGTAAACATTGCTTGATCCAAGATATAAAAGTGCTCTCTTGATTAACCTGTCATCATAAACAAATACATCATAGCAGTCAACAGTATTTCTTTCTAGCAGTTGCCAAAACAAAACTTGCCCTGCAAAAAAACCCCACTTATTTAGTTTTTATCTGGTAGACATAGAGACAGGATAAACTGTTTTGTGTTTGCAAGTAAAGCTCAATGTAGCTTTTTAACAGACCCACCCCCTATGTAAGTTGATGCCTTTACAAGCTGTTCTCTCACCTTGGCTATCTGCACACACCAGTTGAGCAGGTACTGGGAGCCGATATTGTCCTTGTTCTCTCTGACATAGTCCAGCAGGCAGCCGTACGGCATCAGCTGAGTGACGAGCTGCACTGTGGAGGTCAGGCAGATGCCGAGCAGACGACACACGTGGGGGTGCTCCACACTGGCCATCACATAAGCCTCCTGTGGGGCACAGTTAGATCTTTTTTTCATTTAATGCATTATATAAATTGGAAGCAGTCAGGTGAAACTAACAAACGTTTTTTACCCCCTTATCTAGATCTAAAAAGGAGACAATTCATATTATTTTAAAATAGCTACGAATAAATTGTCTGTTTCAGAAATACTTCGCACAGCCGTTTCCATCTTCAATGAAAAAAACTGATAGCATAAGAAACATGACATTTGTTTAAATGTCCAGTGTTTGGTGATAAGTTTCTTAGCAGCAGTCATAGCCAGCCAAGCATATTTTATGTGGCTCAGCTGCAAGTGGAAACTCTCAGTCACCATAATAGAAAAGCGAATTAAAGAAAGAACCATGGGGATAATCCTCGCAGGCCACCATCAACAGGCTGCCTCCAAACCGTGCAAACAGCACTTGAACTTAGCTTTATTAAGGAGAACTCCAGCCGTGAGTACATTAAATGTACCCCAAACATTATCCACAGGACTCTTACAGTATGAACATTGTTCAGTGCATAGCCACTTTATTATTAGGAGCCCTGTAATTTAAAAAACACGCCTCTGCCCCCAAGGCAAAAGGTTCAGAGGACGCGTATGTCTGATTCAACTTCCAGATGTACGGTGACTGAGAAACATGATCGCAAAATCACAGTATTTAAGATGCACATTCATCAGTTATCATAATGCCGGCTGCTCTCTCAGTGCGGCTACAGATCTACATTCCTTTCCAGAACACCTCTGCCTTGGGTTACTAAGCAACGCCCACCTCAGTCCTCCAATGAATTAATCTCATTTCCTTACAGGCCAGTAACAGGTCACTTTGTAGAAACTTGACACGTTCTAATACAAAGAAAATAGGAAGTTTTACATTTAAATTAAAGTTGCATGTGCTATGTATTACAGGAGGCCCTTCTATTAATTTGACATCTGGAAGCAATTATTCTCATATTAATCAACTACTTCCGACTTCTGAGCATTATATTTTATTATATTGTGATAATGTGCACAGACTTTTTGACTTTCTTCTCCTACCAGTAGCACACACTGTAGCATTCTTGGACATGTATTTTTAAATGAATGGCTGTTTTGGTTCTGACTCAGTATTACAGTAAGCGTAGAGTTACAAAATGTACCACATGAATCACTAAACCTACGTCCAAGATCTCTTTGTTTGCTTTTGGTGAAGTAGCCTCTCTCAAAACCTTGATGGCCACAGGGATCTTCACATCCTCTCCCTCTGGAACCCACAGGCCCTGTATGGACACATTTTGTTATTTTGCACACTTGAATCATCAACTGAACACAAGTAAAAACATGCAAATGTACAGTAAAATGTACAAACAGTGACGCTCATGTATTGCTCAAATTAAACCCTGCCAGGAGTGGGAAAAGCACATTTACTTTAAGGTACTTCTATTTATGCTACTTTCATGTTTCATTTCAGAGTGTACTATAATTCTTTTGACTCCACTTCATGTAGTCGACCTAAATAAAGTAATACAATCATACGTGATATTCAACAGCGACCCGCCCCAAATCGCTTAATTGCTTTTAAAACCTCAAACTACATTCTCATGCTATCTTTTATGATATTCTGCTTAAGAAAATGAATGAATGCAGAACTATGAATTGAAATTAAAAGAGGGCGAAATTGGTAGTTTGACTTCTTCCAACACTGACTATCTTTAACTAAATGCCTAGTCCTTTAACCTTATTCCAACCTTTTTCCTATAACACAATCTTAACACTCAAATAGCCATTTGAATGTCCTTACTTTACAAAATGTCCCTCAAGGTCTAAAACTGAAATGGCTCTTAATCATTAAAAAGCACACGCACTCACTTGTTTTTGTTCTCAGTAAGAATATTGGATTTATTTACATTTTCCCTCTGTAGATTTACCCAAAGATTAATCTTAAATCAACCCTAAAAGAAAACTTAGTAGAGATCAGTCTTTTGTCTCTGTGTGACAAGTTAGTCCCCACAATGTCACTGTGTAAAAACATATCCTGATGAGATTAATACTAAGTAAATGTACACTGAGTGGAGTCACTCATGCATGATCTGGCAAGTTAGAAATGTGTCTTTTAATTGAAAAATTGACAACAGATGTAGATGAGCGAAAACAGTGACGGGTGTTGGTTATGTAAACTTGGCACATGCAGAACTGCTCAGCTCCAGCTCTAATAAAGCTCGACGCTGGAGCCGAATTTTGCCAAAAAGGTGATTGGAGACAAAAAACAGCATTAAACGTGTTATTACCTTGTAAACTGTACCAAAGGCTCCTGAGCCCAGCACTTTGAGTTTCTTGAATTCGGGTTCCTTCAGGATTCGCAACAGAGCCTGGTTTGGTGCTTCTCCACTAGGAGTTAGGGGTTCAACCAACTGGAAAGGAAGGATTGAATATATTATATACAGTCTCACAAACAGAGAGTCTTTAAACAAATGTAAACATTGAGAAAAGTCCCATACTGTATATATCATTTGAAACAGATGCCTGCACTTGCCCTTACAAGCAAAAGACGATGGGTAAAAATAACCGTCTCAGCATAAATCAGGCTTGTTTCACTGTAAATGATCAAAGACAAGCCCCTCTCGACAGCTTGATGTCTCTACAAGAGTGGTGACTCAGTCCCCTCATCTCACCTCTCTCTCTTGCAGAAGTCTGCGCGTCGTTCTCTTCCTCTTGATGTGGCGTCGGCGCATCAACACAAACACAGACAGGCCTGCAATAAGAACAGCCAGCAGCCCACCGACAACACCAGCCGCGATCATGGAGAGGCCAGAGCTGCCGAGAGACAGGTGGGAGCTCATTTAACAACGCAGGGAAAACAGAGCACATTTACAAATTCAATAAACAAGGAGAGAAGGAGAGAAGGAGAGAAGGAGAGATGAGAATGCCTAACTTAGTTTATCCTTCAGCATCAGTGTTACTATATTTACTCACCTTTTATTCTGGCAGCCTTCAAGACCAGGCCCTCTGCAACTGTGAATAAATCAATGCAAAAAAGTTTGAATACTATCATTTCTATTTCACACTGCAGAATCACCGGGTATTTATGAGTCCATTGTTTACATATGATGCTAAAACAATCCTTGAAAGGCTTTGCAATCAGCCTCCACACATTTTGTTCTATCCCTGACAGCCAAATTCTGTTTCTTAACCAGTGTTGGGCAAGTTACTTCCAAAATGTAATATATCACATATTACTGTCTTTTTAAAGTAATAAGTTACATTATAATATTACTGTCTCTGAAATGTAATGAGTTACACTACTTTTATATTACTTTCACCAAAATAACCGCAAAAGAATGGCTAGGTATTTTAAATGCTAAAATGTAGTTTAGTGCAGCTCATTATCCATCCAGTGAAGGGCATATGTGGTGTGGCATAACAACTGTGTAGGCCCTTAAGGCTACTAACAATTTGTATTACACGGCTTAGTTGAATACTCGATTCTGATTGTAAATTCTTAACATATGACACGTTGTTAATACAGCAGTACAGACCGCTGTCAAGGACTATAATGAAGGTTAACATATNTTCAGTTATTATGCTCCAAATATCTGGAACAAACTCCCAGAAACCTGCCGGTGCGCTGCAACTCTGACTACTTTTAAATCCAGGCTGAAGACTTTTCTTTTTGCCGCTGCTTTTAATTGAACTATTCACATCTTAAACTGCACTGTAACTTTTATCCATGTATTTTTTTCTTTTAATGTTTATTTTATTATCTTTGCTTTTTAATGACTGATTTGAAATGCCATTTTCTTAATGTCTTTCATTTTTTGCAAAGCACTTTGAATTGCCTTGTGTTGAAAGGTGCTATATAAATAAACTTGCCTTATACCTTGCCTTGTATATATGTGTTGATGATAAGATTATCATTACAATATTTTCTGTATAACATGAACTCAAAGAACATTTAACAGGAATAGGCAAAGAACAGACCATCTTTAATAGAGTGGTGCAGTGACCAGTGTTGGGCAAGTTACTTCCAAAATGTAATATATTACATATTACTTATTACTGTCTTTTTAAAGTATTAAGTTACATTACAATATTACTGTCTCTGAAATGTAATGAGTTACACTACTTTTATATTATTTTTGAGTTACTTTCACCAAAATAACCGCAAAAGAATGGCTAGGTATTTTAAATGCAAAAATGTAGTTTAGTGCAGCTCATTATACATCCAGTGAAGGGCAATGTGGTATAGCATAACAACTGTGTAGGCCATTAAGGCTACTAACAATTTGTATTACACGGCTTAGTTGAATACTGGATTCTGATTGTAAATTCTTAACATGTGACACGTTGTTAATACAGTAGTACAGATCACTGTCAAGGACTATAATGAAGGTTGCTAAGGAGGATCAAGAAAGAGAAAGGAAAAGAGGTTAAAAGACGGAGCACTGGACGTCAGATAAAGGAAGAAGGCAGAGAGGAAGTAAACAGAGAGGAAGTAAACAATCAATCAATCAATGTTTATTTATATAGCCCAATATCACAAATGTTACATTTGTCTCCAAATGTAACATTTGTGATATTGGGCTATATAAATAAACATTGATTGATTGATTGTTTACTTCCTCTCTGTTTACTTCCTCTCTGCCTTCTTCCTTNCACTAGCTTGACATCACGTTACCCTCCGTTGTGGACACTAGCCTGACTCGCCCCCGGAGCAGCAGTCTTCGTCGCCCGAAACTACGCCGCCCCTCTGCGGCCCGCAGGTGCCAGGATACCACGGCAAAACAGAGCCTGCCCAGGTATATATCTAAACAAGTACCCGCCTGTACAGTGGGGTAAGGCGGTCATTTTGCAGCTCGTGGTATAAAAATAGACAATGGCTAGAACATTCATGTGAAAATAGAGCCATATTCTGCCATGCCTGTAGAAATGTTGGGTCAAAAATAATGCATACAATAGCACAGATGCCTTCACCAAGAATGGCTACAAACAGATCTCATATCCCAAGCTTATCAACGAGCTGATGTTGCAGCTGAAATGTTCTCCAGGTCACAAAGTCAACCTCACATGATGATGTGATACCAGTTTTTAAGCACAGTAAATATTCTCTTCCCAGAGTATATGATGGGACCAAAGTGATTATTTAGTACATGGTTTTAATAATACTTTTGCTTTTCAATGTTTGCCATTTCAAACCATGAGCTGGTTCAAATAATATTTGCCTTGCTTTACAATTTTCTCATTTGTTTTCTCAGTACAGTTTTGAAGCTTTTGTGCTTTTCCTTGCCATAATCCACTTTGGACTATATGAAATATTTCAGGATTGCACTTTTAACTCACTTGAAATGTTCTCACTTGCTTGGTTTCAAAACATAACAAATGCCATAATCTGTTCATTGGGGACCATAACCTCAATGCTATTTTTCATTGCTGTTGCCGGCCACTATTGCTCATGTAAACCTACTACTGCTGCGCCCCCTGTAATCTCAGATGCACCCCAAGTCATTTTGTT